>NC_088204.1:24872925-25172925 GCF_037126465.1 Ornithodoros turicata | reverse complement strand
AAACGAACATATTCAAACAGTTGCGAAGCTGCACATGTAAAACCAAAAATAGCATGAGACAGGGCATACAACAAAGTGAGCACTACTTCATGTCCTGATCTGTATGAATATATTGCGTATACATGCTGCATGCATATTTGTAACTGTACATGCACTGCATGTGGATACGAACTAGAGCTTACCCGAAAGCCCGCGCCCGGCCCGGGCTTTGCGTTTTTATGCGGGCCTGGGCCGGGCCCGGGTTTCAGCCACCGGGCCGGGTACGGGGTGGACAACGCCGACCATGGTCGGGCATGTATGCGAACATATTTGGCGAGACTGTACAGCTGAATTTTAATGTCACTTTTTTTTTTTTTCATTGAGTATGGTGTATCATGGCATTCTCATCTGAGAACAATCAGTGTTTTATATGTGATCATGCTTATTTCGTGTAATGGCTCTGGATTTCACACGTGCACTCACACACATTTGGGGACGTTTGCTGTGGCGGGCGCGCTGAGTAAGTCCGGCATGAGGGTCAGTTAGGTTAGGTGTTGGGACATATTTCATTCCCGTGACAGTCCTGTACAAGGGTCGGTTAGGTTAGGTGTTCTGACATATTTGGTTTGCGTGAGAGTTTGAGAAAGGGCAACTGACACCGGTGCATGCGCAATAGAGCGGAGATGAGTCTCTCTTGAACCGCAAGGTACATACATATCGCCCACGCGCCGCTGCGCGCTGCCTTCCCAAGCAAGTAAGCACAGAGCGGCTTGACGGCAGAAAAACACAGCCGATCCGTTCGAGTGTACCTCCTCGCTCTCTACCAATTAGCTGCGTCCTTTTCCTCGCTGCGCTGCGCTCTTTAGTAAATCGAAATACGCATCCGCGCCTCGAGAACACATAGAGCATAGGCGGGCTGGGACCGGGCCGGTGGTGTCATGCCCAGGCTAGAAATCTGTAGAAGACGCCGGGCCCGGGCCAGGTGCGGGCCATAGCAGCCGGGCCTGGGCCGGTCACTGGCCTCAAAATTAGGCCCGTGCAGTGCTCTGATACAAACTGGTTATGTATAACTATCTGCTCCGTATTTGCTTTGGCTATGTATCTATTCACTTCGGTCATGTATCTATTTGCCTTGTATTCGCTTCAGTTTTAAAATAATTATTCGCACCTGTCTACCTTCAATAAATGACACGAACATCTTACATGTTGCTGCACAGTGTGAGTTAATAGGAAATCGTATCTAATTTGTGCATATATGACCCAGATATGCTAAGTATGCACCATGTCCTTGAACATATCCTATGCAAGGTGCATTCTTCCTACTGTTCTAATCACTTAAAAAAGAGGTGGGATCCAGACCCAGCAGTACCCTCAATACATTCAGGTTGAAATGATGACTTCTAATTGAAAAAGCGGTGACATAACTTCTGCACCACAAAGTCAGCACACAAGGACACACGATAGAAGACAACAAATTATCCAGAGTGGCTTTAGTTTCGATTCTAGTGATTGTTCATCTATGGTTGGACCCTAACGTACTTTTCGTATACATAAAGAAAAAAATTTTCCGCCTGGTATTTCTGTTCCGCTATTAGGTACAAAAGCATGCAAGTCTTTGAGAGTAAATACCTGTGCTCGTTCTCCATCGTACTTGAATTCGCAGGTGAAGCTCTCCCCTTGGAATCGCTGGAGTACTTGACTTACTCCCTTCGTCGGATGGGCAAGCATGGGCTTCAGGGGGACTCCAGGGCTCAAGAAACAATGCTCGGGCAATTTTTCCAGTCCTTCCTCCAGAAGCACAGCCACTATACGATCGTAGTCTGGGCATTCACTGCACACATTTGTTTTTGCAAAAACCTGGTTTCACTGACGTGGCACTTTCATGCACTTTCAGCACTCAAAAGCAGTGACAGTACAGTGAATGCGTAGAGGGCACTGAAATTACTTCGTACCAGGCTCAAGAAACTTGGGTTAATTTAAAAATGCCATGTCACCCCATTCTCCGGCCAGGCGAGAATCCTACAAGCCAACTGTGTCACAGAATTATCGAGGTCCTTCAAACATGCCAAAGCATAAACTTGGCCACTCATGTAGTCATGGGTCAACTTTAAATATTTCACATCTGGCACCGGCTCTTGCTCTTTTGCGTTCGAATGAAACCTGATGAGCACTATTTTCTTCCTTCTTTGTTTCTTCCCTTCTTTTTTCTTTTTTCATCAGAAAATCTGCTCCTTCACATGATATTACTTAACCATACCCTGCCACCAGTGGTTTATCCAGAATCCCAAGCATGGAGGGGTGTTCGAAAAAATTGGGGGGGGGTATTATTATAGTGATGTCACTACAGCTTAACATATCATTACCGACATATGTGTAATGCTGAAATCTCAAGGGCACCCTCTGCAGGGGGTACACAGGTGAAGGAGTTAGCGGGGGGTCACTGAACATATGGGGGGAGGGAATAGAGGGGGGAGGGAGGGGGACCTGGATAAATCACTGCCTGCCACACCCATGTTTGGACATAAGACCTGATTTCTTACCTCCCAAATTTTTAAAGAGCCTCGAAGCACGAGGGTCTTTGAATACTTCTATGTGACCCTTTTCTTCTTTGTGAATGTGATGATGAAGATCTTTGCGAACCATGACGCCATTCGTTTTATTTTCCACATTTTGTGAGTGCGGTTTTCCCTATGGTACTTAGGTAAACCCGGAACCTCAGTAACCTGTATTTACACAATGGAATCTTCGCAATGCCCCTGAACCCACATAGCAAGGAAGACCATCCTTGTGCTAAGCAGTGTGGTCCCCTCCGCTTTTGCATTTCTTCAGAGAAGCGCAAATGATTCATACATCCTTTGTGATCACCTACCAATATGTGGTCTTGAGTAGCAGCGTAGACTCCTCGAGCAGCTTCTTCAGAGCATCGCTTCCCATCGTCTTGGACGTATCCAGGACATCCTTCTTTTGCGGTGGGGTGAGAACGCAGGCATGGGCCAGGGCTGTCAGCAGGGACGACTCAGCTAGTCCAATGCGCAATTTGCCACCCAGAGATCTCACCAAGAAGCGTGCCTCACTCTGTCGGCAAGCTACTAGAAGCCCTTTGATGATGTCCACTTTCTTACTCTGCACCTATAATAGTTTATGGGGTTTTATGGGAGTTTTATGGGAGCCTTCTTAAATAATAATAATAACTCCTCAAGAAGACACCTTTGAATCTCTCTGTGTAATAGTGATAGTATGCAAGGGGCAGAGGTGGGCACCCATCACTCTCCACTCAGTTTTCCATTTGCTCACTCATGCTCGCTCACGTGCCTCTCAGCTCTCCATGGTTTACTCGTACAGAGACATTCATCACATTGACATGAGCGAGTTTCATTGAGCTACAGCGATGAGTAGTGTTGTCGCCTGGCATGTATTTAACTGGCATGGCAAGTTATGTGTAGGGCCTGACTTTTTCGGGTTATATTTTTCAGCAACGTCGGGGGTGGGGGGTAAATATGGGGTTATGTTTTGCTTCAATAATTCCGATGTAATCGGAATCCATCTTCTTTGGATCTTCCAAATCTTCTTTGGATATGCCATACAAACAAGCCGAACAGTTCACGTTAAAGATGAATCTTGAAACATTAGTCCGAGCTGTCTCCTCCATTGTATCCCTAGGGTACTTCGTTTTTGGGTTAAACCCGATTTTTCACAAAAGTTCACCCCTTCACAGATTTTCAAGAATGTGGGTAAAACCTGATGTCTGCCCGAAATCGTCGTGGTCCTTCAACTTCAACTTCAACTCGTTCTAGGTAAACTGTCGGAAAAGTGGATCATAATATCAGCAAGGAGAGCTATTTGTGACAACCTATTTGTCCTCCTTTTATAATCCCCTTCCGCAGGAGTCAAAGACGAGCTTTTGTGGAGCTCGGGCCAGTGTTTGAATATCACGGTCATTCACTGCCCTAGTTCCGAGCGGAAATATAAAGGTTCTGGTTTCTCGTCACAGTGTCACAGCAGTAGCTCGTTTCACATTCCTTTCGTTTCACCCCAAAATTTCCCGATGACATATCAAACAGAGATCGTAGCGCCTGATTTCTCCCCGAATCCCCGTGATTAAACATATGTACCCCCCGTGTGTAAGTAGCACCCGATTTTCGCATCTCTAATTTGAAAAATCATAAAACCCGAAAACGAAGAACCCTATGTATCCCTTACAGCTATGTTGCGTGTGTCTACACTATGTGTGCATGATGATGATGATGATGATAATGATGATGATGTGACATACCATGTTTCCTGTCATTTGGGCTATACTCTTCAACTTTGCAAAAACATTAGACATCACAAGCGGGGCTGGCGCAAAGATGATCCTCTGATTGCTGCGGCTACTCTGCAGGACAAAAAAACAACCATTCGAAAGATGTGCGTTTTGCCTTTTTTTATGCGTCTCACCTCAGCAACGAGACCTAGGTCACCTTTAACTGTAACTTCCGCCTTGATCTTGTCCGGCGTCCGGCCGGTGGCTTCGGCGAGGGCCTTCACCAGAAGTGACTCGCCGACGCCCAACTCCAACCCGCGATAGTCTGGAGCCAGTTTATTGAGGCACAGATAGACGGCATAAATAAGGTCCTCGGGTGTCAGCACAATCACGGACCGGAAGAAGTTGCACAGTGTCTCTATCATCTTGAGCCTGAAACAGATTGATTGTGAGGACTGCATTTGGATCACACCATGCACATGAACGTGTTCACAGGGTTGAACATGCTGCATGTTGCTCATTTCTTTTCCGAAATACAGCCAACCGAATTTGAAATTTATGAATGGTTGACGTTTCTTGGAAAATCATTCAGAAATGTTGGTCTTGAATTAATGGAAGAGCACGAAGGTGCTAGAACAATAGGAAATGCATTGTGACGTGGAATTACATCCTTTTTTTTTTTTAACCATGCTCTCTACCATGGTTTCTCCTGCATCAATCTTGCACCTAGGGGAAATGTTAGTCACCTAATGCTTCGCTCGTCGTTCCTGTCCTTGAATGTCTGCATAGCACTCTCAAATGCTCCATTTCAATGTTCAGCTGCAAACAACAGCTGCTTGCCACATCCTTGCTGCATTAGAATGGGTCATACTTTTTTGGTAAATATGCAAATCACTCTTTCTTATTTTGCCCTTTAACAATCTGACATGGGATGCTCCATGTTTATGCTTTGTTGACCTCTATTGAACTGTAATCGACCTGGTCAATTACGCTTACCACACGCATAAATCGAGGTAAACAAGGTTGCAAAGTCCTCAAGATTTTGCTTATTTTCGAAGTTTGTCCCTGAAACATGACTGCAGCATTCGAAAATTGAAGATTCTTAAACCGAGGGAGAAAAACATTGGCAGTTGTCTTATCCAAGATGGCAAAGTTCACAAAAAAGTGAAAGTTCGTAAATCAAAGGTTGATCGTTTCGATGTGCAAGTTGATGAGGCTTCAAATCACATTTCAACGTTTTTTGCTTTTTTTTTGTAGGTAAGTGTGACCTAATGACACCGAGCACATAATAGGACATTCACCATTCACCCTGTAAGCCGCAACAGGGGCGCAGCAGTTTTTTTTTTATTATGCTAACTTACTACACAAGGTGTTTATTTTTATCCTTTACCGATTTTTATAAAAAGGCTATGAGAACAGCATAAACGTCGTTTTTACAGTTGAGTTGTACAGCCAGGCGAACATCTTCTCGAAGAAATTATGCAACTACACGGTGACTAATTAACTAAAATTCATTAATTAACTCTTTAATTAGGAGATGTCGAGCAAAGCAATCAAGCTGAATGAGAGATTATCCTCGTTAAGAGCCATTCAACATTTTAAAAATCCTGGAACATGCATGTGCGTTAAAATATCCATACCCGTATTTTGATATGCTCACAAGTCGAAACTGAAAAGGCGCGCCTGAGGAGCACATCACCCTCGCTGACAGATGCTTATCTGTGCCGGAAAGCGGTTTATCTGGACAGCTGAGCGGCAACTACTCCAATCATCCCCGTCGCACCAAATCATGTGGCTCTCTGACATGAAATGAGTGTTGTGCTCCCTGCAGACGCTGTGGTTTCGCTTTCGGCTCATTTGCATATCGGAATTCCATAATGGATTTTTAACGCACGTGTGTGTTTCAGGATTTTTAAAACGTGGAATGGCTTTCAAAAGGAATAGTCTCTCATTCTGTTATCTCGCTTTTGTCCAAAATCTCCTAATTAAAAAGCTAATTAATGAATTTTATTTAAGTCATCTCGTAGTTGCATACTTTCTTCAAGGGGAGGTCGGCCTGGCCATGGAACTCAACTGCAAAAACTACATTTATGCTGTTCTCATAGCTCTTTTATAAAAAAATCTGTAAACAATAAAAATAAACACCCTGTGTAAACAACATTGTTGAACAGAGACGCAATATGTTAACTTTTTGCGTTAACACTCATAGGATCAATTGGTGCGAGCATGGCCTACTAAAAATGGATATTTTAGCGCTGGAAATCCAGGCAACACTGGTTCACCACCCAGTAGGTGAGTTTCAGCTTATGCGTAGGCGCACTAGGAGAAGTGTGCTTTACAATCTTTATCTCAACATTAGGTTACATTGTACTGTTCGGTTATCATCAGAAACTTTGCGTAGTGTTTCATATTTATTTTGAGTGCCCATAAACAGAGGAGCCTATGTAATGGTGCCTTTATAAAACACAAAAAAATGATAACAAAATGGGAAAACAGTTGGAACCAATCAAGCATAATGATTATTTAAATTGACTTCTGGAAATGGGTGGCTGAGTTTGGTAAAACTTTGGAGTGACTGAAACAATTTACTGTAGACGATGCTTCGTGGCTTGACGATGGGTTGAATTATGGACGGCCGCTTCCAGAAACACATCTATGAAGCAGCATTGTCTGACAATATAATTGGCTAATTTTTTTTGTGTGAAAAGTGCTTACATATTAAATAAATAAATTTTAAAAAGTCACTGCTGCTTCTGCAGCTGCAAAGGCTCCTGTGGCCTGCCGTCACTCTCTCAGTAGAGCAGTGAGAGGGTGGCGCTCGGAGGAGAAAGACGCCGTCCGGACCACGACCTACTATAGATTATAACAACCACGTCACACTCGGCAACCCCTATGAAGAACCTGTCCACACAACCCGCTAGGAGCGCTACTGGTCGGCCAGCGAGATCTGCATCGTGATTGGACAATAGAAATTTGAATTTTGAACGTGCAGGAGCGCACGTACAGCTACCGTAGCGGATGGCAGCAACAGCTCCTATGAAAACGCATAGAATGGTGATGATAAACAACTTTAAAAAGAATCATCTTCCGCGGGACATCCACCACATGTACATGTATTCCATTGAATAACAGCCAAGCTATGGCACTCTTTTGCATGTGACTTTCGATACAGTGATCAGTGGTCCATGCAGAATAAAATGACACTCTAGTTCGACACTAAATTGACTGGAACAGATGCAACCGTCCCTTTAACAATGGCCACAGAAGGGCCTTGCTCCACCTAGGTACTGCAACCAAAAGCAGGAAGTACCCATTACCCGAGTACTCAAATTTTATCAGATAATTCTTGATGGGGAACTAAGATGAAAAAATTTCTCACCGCGGAATGAGAAGTATTGTTACTTTGACACTAACACACAAGGAACAGAATTCATCCGCGGGGTCGTTTGTGATCTATGCAAAAATGAAACCACAGTTTGCACTTATCCTCCGTTTCTCAAGAGGCAGCACAGTGCGGAGCAGCATCCTCTTGGTTGGTTTCCTCAGATGATATTCCACGATGATTCGAGGAAACCATGCGAGAACCCCAGTGGGACGTTGCTCCGCAGTGTTCGGCTTCGTGAGAAAGAATGGAAGAGTGAGGTAAATTGTGGTTTCTTTTGCACATAAATTATTAATGCTTCAACAAATTAATCTTGTTCCTTTTGTGTTGCCATCAAGGTAATGGCATCTTGCAAAGGTAAATTTGTTGCACCTCCCCTTTAACTGCAGAATGTGTGACCAAGAAGTACACAGCGCATACGAGGGGTGTTCAAGTCAAACCGGGACTTTCTGTCTCCTGAGTGTACAAATGGCTCGCGCTACTTCTTTTTCGTCATTTTCACACGCAACAGACCTCCGCGTTCACCACGTGGAGGTCCAAAGTTTGTGCAAAACAGAAGACACGTGCTGGACAAGATGGCCGACAACGAAATGAGCGCGCACATCGAACAGCGAATAGTCATTAAGTTTCTCGTGAATGAAGGCGTAAAGTCATCTGAAATTCACAGAAGACTTCATGCTCAGTATGGCCACGACACACTCAGCCACAGCAAAGCGTTTGAGTGGTGTAAAGGGTTCCGAGACGGCCGTACATCAGTGCAGGACCATCCCGGCCAGGGCGGCTCAGAGCCCACTGTCAGAGTTTCTGAGAACATCCAAGGTTTTTCCACGGTTTTCTCGGACAAGGCTGGCGTTGTTCATGTTGATTTTCTGCCCAGTGGTACCACCATCAATAGTGCATATTACTGCCAGGTTCTCAGGAATGTGCATAAGGCGCTGAAGCAGAAGCGGCCGGGCCTCCTAACCAAAGGAGTCCTCCTCCTACAGGACAATGCACGCCCGCATACCGCACATCTCACGACATGCACCTTAATGAAACTTGGCTGGGAATTGCTGCCATATCCCCCTTACAGTCCAGACCTCGCCCCCAGCGATTTCCATCTCTTCGGGCCACTGAAGGCGTTCCTTGGGGGCTGCCGCTTCAGCTGCAACGACGAGGTCAAGAATGCGGTCCGATCAAGGCTGCTACGCGCCGGTAAGGATTTCTACGCTGCTGGCATCTAAGCCCTTGTGAAACGCTGGGACAAGTGCATTAGTGCAGCTGGAGATGACGTTGAAAAATAAAACTAATTTCTCGCCTGTAAGTTCATTTTACTTTTGCGAAAAATGAAAAGTCCCGGTTTGACTTGAACGCCCCTTGTATAAGAGGAAATAAACAGGAGTGCGAAAGACAAAACGACTCGGCACTATACAGGGTGTTCATTTTTATCATTTACACAATTTTTATTTAAAAAAAGGTATGAGAGCAACACAGATGCCGTTCTTGCAGTTGAGGTATACGGCCAGGTGGACATCCTCTGGAAGACTCTATGTAACTACAAGAAGACTAATTACCCAAAATTCATTAATTAACCATTTAATTAGGAAATTTTGGGCAAAAGCAAGATAGCAGAGCAAGAGACAATCCTCGTTGAAAGCCATTCTGTGTCTTAAAAATCCAGAGATGAGCACGTGCCGTGAAATATCCATCGCTGAATTTCGGTATGCAAATGAGCCCAAAAACGAAAAAGTGTGCCTCAAGAGCGCATCATCTACAACGACGGAGGCTTATCTGGGCCGGGAAGCGGTGTATATCTGGCCAGCAGATCGGAACTTACTCCAGTCATCTCCATTGTTCCAAATCATGTGGCCTTCTGATGTGTGTTCTCTGCGCTCCCGGTTGCCTCGTTTTTGGATTTGGCTCATTTGCATATAAAAATTCGGCAACGGATATTTAAACGCATGTGCGCGTTTCAGAATTTTTTAAACGTGGAATGGCTTTCAACAATGATTGTCTCCCGTTCTACTATCTCGCTTCCGCTCGATATCCACTAATTAAAGAGTTGTTAGTTAATTAATTTTAGGTAATTAGTCATCTTGTAGGTACATACTTTCTTTGAGAGGTCGTCCGCCTGGCTGTACAACTCCACTGCTGAAACGACATCTGTGCTGCTCTCGTAGCTTTTTTATAAAAATTCTGTAAAGGACAAAAATAAACGCCCTGTGTGCATCAAATGTTCACCTGGCAGAGATGCTATCAATCTTCTCGAGTGTTTTAGCCAGAGCTAAATATGGAACCTTCTCTCCAGCTTTCCAAATGGCATCATCCACAGGGTGATAAGAGGCCTTGGATGGGTCGTAATCGGTGCCTCCTTTTGTGCTCTTCCTGCAACCATTGACATTTTCATTGGCATTGCAAACATTTGTGTAGTAATCTAACGGGGAGAGCTAAAAGGTCAGCTTACAGCTTACTTGTCGCTAACTTCACTTCTTTGGTCTCTTCTGTTACTTTGGTTTCCTGGTCCTTTTTCTTCGGCGATGCTTTCTCCTCTTTAACCCCTTGTGGAGGGAAGGGACTTCCATTGGTAGGTTTGGCTTCTTTCTCTGAAGTGCAATTCATGCGCACATTTTTGTGAAAACAATGAGCTTTTCAATGCCCTTCATTTTATTGGTCAGGGCAAGCTATTTAAATGTTTTAGAGATCGCTTTGTTTCAATATGCTTTCCTATATAGCAAAACAATTTTGTGGTTTAATGAACAACATTGCATTCAAGACTATGGCTCAAGACAAATAAGCTTTCTGGTACTGATAGAGCCTGAAGTTTTCGGGAAATATTTTTTCCAAATTCGGGGGGTGAAAATAAACTTGTGCTCTAAATTAATGTGAGTTCGGGTGAAGAAAACTTCCACTATGCTAAATTTGGGGAGAAATTGGGCCCTATTACTTTAACGAACTGTACCGGTTTGGGACAAACGGTGATGTAAATGTGTTTGCTGCCAAACAAGCTGGTGCGCATTGCTACAGACGTTTCAGTGAGAGCGATTTGCCGGGTAAAAATCGAGTTTCACCCTAAAGAGGCCACCTTCAATTCGAGGTGCAAATTTGAGGAAGAATCGGGTTACACCCTAAAACTTCAGGCTCTACTGATAAAATACACCAGCTCGACATAACATGAGACAACAAGATTAAAAGTTGGACATTTCGATGCCTCTACAGGAATTACAATCAAAAATCAACAAAACTCCATCCAGGCTCAAATGGGGATCCAACCAGGGTCCAACCAAGCCAAAATGGGAACCCTCCGAAATCCAAATGTTGCCCTTATGACTTGGTTAAATGGTTGGTTGGTTTGCCTTCCCTTTGTAAGGGGCACAGCATTGCATTTTGTCGTAAATTTGTAGCATGCGAAACGTCCACCTTTGCAATTTTTGTCATTTTACGTCAAACCAGTGTATTTTATTGATACAAGAAATCCTGTCTTTTTGTCTATCTTCACTAGCCTGTTGCTCTAACACCATTACCCTTTCTAGCAGCATTTTAGCCAAACAAGCTCCACTTTTCCTCCAGCATCATATCTGTTTGTTCAACAGTGTATGGAATTTGTGCTTACCACCGGTATTCTTGTCTTCGCATCTACTTTCTTCTTTCTTTTCTGGAGAGTTCTCTGCCTTGATTCGTTTGTTTTCCGGAAAATTTGGTTCCAAGCTCCTCTTCGCACTCTTTCTCGCTGCAGTGACAAGTGCATGAACATCGTAATAAGTGGACTCAAATTGCTACCTCTGTACCTGTGCGTCTTTTCGGTACGGTATCTGATGGTTTTGAACTGTTCCCGTCTGTCTTTTCTTGAGATGAGACCTCTTCAGGTTTGACTGCGGGTTCTGAAGCTTCTCCATCCGATTCGTGGTCACTATCCACGATCACCCGTGCCCTTTTCTTTGTTCCCCGCACCTTTATTGGGGAGTCCGTATCTTCAACCGCCTTCGGACTAGGCAAGAGGATAATGCGAATGTACGGTTACGACTTTACGCTGGTAGCTGACCTCGTCATGCTACAGAATCTTGCAGGAAATGTACAGGACTGCATGTAATGTTACTGTTATATGGTAATATACTAGAGCTGAGACAAGAATACTTCTGATTACTTAACACGCACATTCCGTATTTCACTTACATACTGTTCAAAGCCCGACGTGCGTGCTCACCTGCTTTCCTCCACGGCAACATTAGATTCTCGGTTTACACGTTTGGGTGCTTCCTGCGGGCCTTTCTTGAAGAACGATCTGCAGGGAACAGGTAAATGTGACACATGTTTCTGGCCATTGCAGACAAGCTTGCAGACGATATATCGAGCTCGTAGACGGACGAGAAACATCGCACGCACAACGGTGTTGCGCCAACAGATTTTCGAAGGCTCGCACTTACGATATGAGCTTTTGCGACATTGCGAATTCAGCATAAATGACAGAACGAAGAAGTAATTCTTTGATAGAGAAACCTTATCCCGAGAAATCCACTTTCGCGCCAAACCAGAGATGGACAACAAAAGTACTGAGGGCGAGATTACCACCCATGCTGAAGCGCGAAGGTTAAATTTAAATCATAAGAAACCTAACTGTCGTGCGTCCTGAATATTTATTGGAGCTGTTCATTTTTTATTTTATTTTCAACAGAACTAAACGATAGTTTGGGTAATTGATGAGGGAGAAAGGTTGGCAGACATGGGGGCATGGGGGAGACGTGGAAACGCTGGGATGCTCCGGAAATAGCAGACGACGGAGTCATGGAGCTATACGCTACTATACTTCATTCTTCCGGTCTCGCAAGAGATCTCGTGCTCGCCGCAGGGCACGGTTGTTTACAAACAAACGCGCCTGTCGGCAACGTCTCTCTCTTGCAATGTCAACAGACAGTGATCTAAAGAAAGGTATTGGGTACTTCGCACTATGGTGGTTCATTTATGAACGTTAGGGTGTCGTTGCCATATTTCGGGGGACTGAATAACCGAAGTGTAAGAAACGGTGTGATACTGTGGATGCAATACCTCTACCAGCGACTTGGCTGAGTGGGATAAGCCATCCGCTCGTTGGTGGTATCCAGGAATCCCACCCCTCCCCCACGCTCTCTGTAAAATACCAGCTAAGCCAGAAAGGTCGAGAACAAAAGCTGCAGATATAGACGTCCACCCCCTCTTTTCTTTTTTTTTACAGAAAGGGAGGAGGAGCAACTGTGGCTATGAGCGTACAGATGTGGACAGATGGAGAGAGGACGGCAGGAAGGTGTGGGACAGGGGGGCTAGTGTGCGTCTTGGGCCGACTTCAGGGGGAACTCTTTTTTTTTTATATATATATATATATTGGGGGTTTAGGTCACGAGACAACTGAGATCATGAGCGACGCCACAGTTGTCGGTCTGTGGATTGCTCAAGGGGAACTGTGCCAACATTTGTGTGGATATATTGTGTGGAATACCCAGGGCACGTGACCCGGGGAAAATCTAAACAGCACAGCTGGTGGTAGGAATTTTCGAAAACGTATTACGCCGAGACTGAGAGGAGACACGGTTTGAGCCGTCACCGGCTGTGTTGTCTGAGGTTTTCCCTGGGTTTTCCGAAGACTTTCCAGACGTATGTCGGCACAGTTCCCCTGAAGTCGTCCCAGGACGCATATTAACCGCCCGTCCCCCACTCCTTGTTGCTGTCCTCTCTCCATCTGTCCACGTCTGTATGCCGCTCATAGCCACAGTTGCTTCGCAGCACTAACATGGAATTTAAAAAACAGAAAGAAAATATACTGCAGAATTCACAACAAACATCACATACATTTTCCGTGAGCCTTTTTCTCTATTTTGCGTGTGTTCCTTTTCGTTGTGCTAAGCGTTGCTTAGTAGAAAAAAACTTGGTAGTGGCTTTAGGGTGATAAACTGGGCAAGTTGGTATCTTTTTTGCATGATGTACTAGCACTAGGTAACAAGGATAGACCGAAGGAGAGAACAGGACAAAGTGCTAGGTGTTTGTAGTTGCCTTTGCAGCGACAATAACGGCACTGCCGATTAAAGTTATAGCAGCAAATGCATATACACTTTTGTGGACTAGTGTGAACCGCAATACATCATAGATGCACAGCTTTGCACAACCCTCGACCATTCATCCAGTTTTGAATGGACTGCCCATGCAGCATTTCATGCACCACAGGTGATTACTAGTTCAGTGTTTAGACATATTAAAGGAGCAGTGAAGGACCCCTCCATAAATTATTCTTTCTTTGCCAAGGCATATTGTGCAACAAATAATCATTGGGATTACATTTACATGTAAGCTGAATCAGCCTGTATTTGTGTGGCGACATGCTGCATGTGCAGCAAGGCAGGGCTGCTGATAATTTCTCTGATGGGGTTCTTTTAATGTGTGCCAGAAATCTCTGACACACCGTGCTAGGAATGTCTGCCTCCCCAACATTGCTACCATCCTCGAATGGGATTGAACCTGGGACCTTGAGCATCAATTCGAGAGCGATGGCACGCAAGCAGTTCTCTGTAGTTCTTTATGTGTCTGAACTCTAAACTGATAACCAGTGGCATAGCCAGACCTTCAAGATAGGGGGGGACTCGATACGAAGACTCGCCAACCCCCCGCTGATCCTGGATGCGACAACACGCACATACTTGTGCAGCCCGCAAAATGTGGATGAAAAAAAAATTTTGATTTGGGCGTTCACGATACGATTACATGTAGGCTGTCATGACCGACAAGGCGGTGTCACGCGATTTGAAGTATTTTGAAAAGCTCATACTTTGAAAACCATTCAAGAGTCCGCTTAGATAGACGCCATGACCTGCAAGAATTTTGCGATCGTCACACTGGTCCCCCCACATATCATTTTCTTCTCTGATTTGCACGATTTGCGTGGGTCGGTCCGTGGCAGGTAGGGGGGACTCGAGCCCCCCCCCATGGCTACGCCTCTGCTGATAACCACTCTTATTGTTCTTATCATTCATTGCTTGTTCCACGATGCACAAGTATACAGGATAGGCATGACACGAGTCGCAGCATTTCTACGAACTATTTCTACACTCCCATAGTGCTCTCTCCAAAACTGAATCGGACGGTCGAGCGTTGTTCAAAGCTGTGCAGCACTGCTGGATTGAACGCGATGTTTTCATTGGTTCATTGTTGCTGCTGTAGCTCCAAGTGGCTGTTCGTGGTGGAATTGTTGTAGCTTTAATCAGTCAGTTGTGTTACTGTTGCTGTAAGTTTAATCTGTAGTTCTTGTTCCTGTTTTTTTAACGCTAGCCGCACCAGAAAAGCTTTGACAAGGCTGTGTGGGGCTGCGAGTAAGCTGAACAAGAAATGTTCCCTGTTTGGCCATTCAGGTTATCCGTGTCTGCACTGAGAATTCTAATAACGACATCCTGCAAATACTTTTGTTATGCCTCGAAATATGCAACAGGTTTGCCGAACATTACAAGACATATACGTGATCTTCTCGCTACATAGAGATAATACTTTCTGAGTACTGTATTACATTTTTTGTAACAACAGCGCATTTCCTTTATTTCTTATCAATGCCAATTTTCTGCAGCTTTGGTGGAAGCGTTAGAGAACAAAGGTGCTCTGTCGCAACTGCGGGCTGTACTGCGAGCTGAAATTTACAAAGTGCTCGAAGACGGTCCTCGTGATCGTCCAGACCTGCCACACGTGAATGTTCTTATCAACGAACTTATCTTGGAATACCTCAACTACAATGGTTACAGGCACACTGCTTCAGTTTTAGAATCTGGTAAGCACCAAACTCTGTACCCCGGTTTTTTAGGTGCTCAAATTTTTTCCCAGCCAGGATGCGATAGAAAGAAATAATGCAGTTCTTGAAAAATACAAACGGCTGCAGGTCTCGAACACATACTCACTCGTTAGCAATTAGTTGCGCTATCCATCACACAATGCTAGCTAGAATTCCTAAGGACATACAAATGTTTTCATTCCGATGGACAGGACATGCATTCACCCTCTCCTACATTTTTTCTCACACTCACTCTCGCACAACACAGCAGGCATGATCTGGTGAACACGATGGAAACCAAGCTAGCGGATATCCAAGGACAGCACACCAATAGACAAACACTACACTGAAGTTTTTATTGCCTAAAAGCTGCACTTAATCAATATAATGACCATTAACGGAACATGGAAGCACCTTGAACATGTTTCTTTTTTCTTTTACTGCGTGAAATGAACATACTGCCTTCAGGAACTGCCAAGCAAAAAATTCCCTTTTGGAAGCGCGCATTCTCAGAGAAAGTTGGTTTGCAAGAGAGTTTGCAACTGTAGGCATGCCTGTCCGTCCAACTTAGAGGGACTAGAGTCGCTGAATAGGGGTACAGAGTATCGCATTCCTTTTCCACTCCGGAGCCGCTGTTCGGTGTCTGCGATTGGGCCTATCGTGTCACGTGGTTTCTCCTTCCAAGAACGCACCGTCCATGTTGAGTCCCCTCCATCCAAAACCGGTTTCCTGGGTTGCGAGCTGGCTCGACTGCTAGCTGTTCTGGCGGAGAAGGGGGAGATTGGCGTCCCATTGCTAGGCGATGCAGCCGCGCAGGACCCAAGATGACGGTCTCGCTCGCTGGCGTGGCTCAGCGTCGCTACTCTGCTCCCTATTTAGTGACTTTAAGAGGGACGGTCGCATCCGTTCCAGTCGATTTCAAAACTATATTGTCAGTTTATTCCCTGTGGACCACTGAGCATGGTATCGAAAATCTCACACGAAAGAGTGGCATAGTCCGACCGTTATTCGAAGAGGAGATGCCAGAATTCCGTCTCTGGAGAAACGAGGAAACGTCACTCCCTAAGAACCAGTGAGGGCGCGACCTTGAGAAAAGGAATTCTGCGGACGTCACAAAGAGTTACAGGGCACCTGGACGGCGCCCTTCTCCTCTGAAAGCCACCCTCTCACTCCTCCGCTTAGGGGGTGACGTCACGCCGCCGCAGCCCTCCACAGCCACGATCTTTAAAGTTTGTCAATTTTAATATCTAAGTAATTTTCTGACGAAAAAAATTTGCCAAGTAGATTGTCGGCCAATGTGGAACATAGCGGTATGGGTTTCATAGATGGGTTTTCGGATGCGACCGTCCCTTTAAGCACACTGTAAGGCTGATCCGCAGTAAATAATGTACATTCCTAATTCCTGCAACATACTTATATTCTTCAGAGTCTGGACACACCTCATGGACCCCAGTCAATCGCCCAGTTCTCGAAGCACAACTGGGCATAGCTCCATCAACTACTAAGCTGTACGTGGTACATTTGTTTAAGGAAATTCACTTCTTAGAGAATATATGGTGTACCATCTGTAGAACACCCTGAATATTAAATACCTTATCACCTTTTCGATTTAAAAGTGTTACCATTCTAAGATGGAAGTGGAAAACCAGAAGATCAAAGAATTGATATCCTCTCAGGCTATGTGACAGAGAGGGACTGACTAGCGTACATTTTGTTTTTAGGCCACTATTGTACACCATGGTGTCCAATCTTCAGAGCAATAGGCAGCCACCCTAACAGTCAGCACCACGTAGCTGTTATCTTCCACTTTTCTCCTGGTTGTCATCCTCGGAGGAACGCAAGTAGATGGGCCTCGACGCTTTCCACAGCCTCTGTTGTGACTGCATGTGCTTCGAGTGGGACGGACTCACCGAATGGGTTGGCAAGTTGACGGGCCGTGGATACGGGTTGTGATAATGCAGGGCTGTGAAAATTATTTATGTGTGACATTTTTGTTGGATAAATTGTACTCAGAGACAGTAGGTTTTGTGGACTCCATGGTAAACAAGCCTGATGCATGGACACACAACAGCTTTACCTAAGTCAAGGCGAGTCTGCGCCTCTCTCAAGCATTCCTTGATTGTTTCCTCGTCTTTAATCTGAAAGAAAACATATGCATTGCACATGTGTATGATAATGTGTGTGATAGTATTCCATTCTTTTAATTAAACATACTTTTTAACAGACTACTGCAGTGTTTCTTCCTCGATACATGCCCACTTTCGTTTACGTACCGTTCTATTTTTTCTGAACAACGTGCGGGCTTCAGAAAGTATATATTGCTTCTCTTCGTCAGTTTTGTGCTCGTTCGTGGACGTCCATGTGCGACCCGTTCGCAATATTTGCTTGTAGAGGCGGAGGACATCACGTCGCACGAGCGACATATTCACTACGCACGATGCAAGCACTCTACACCTTGTGCAGAATTATCAGAATTATTCCCTCGATACAAAAGCAAGGCAAAAGTACACAGTAGAGGAGTAGACGACACCAACAACTATACCGGCGATTGACTGCTGAATCGAATCCGAAACGCACGGTGGTGTCGTGGTGCACATTTGCATGTGTGACGTTCTTATTTACCGAGCTTATTTGCCTGTCAAATTTAGCGACACAAGCCACACATCTTTTGATGTTAATAGTTATCAACGATTAGTAAACAGCTCACATTTACGCGCGTACCAGCGACGTGAGCTGCCGCAACCGGCCGCAGCTGTCGCTTCAGTCGCTAGTGAATGGTGAATGCGATTCAGTTTGTCGTACGGTCGCCCGTACTTGTCTATATACAGTTTGGCTCACGTATACCGTGTTTATTAACGCTTGTCAATCCAGTTCGTGTTTCTATGGGTCGTAGAGTGTTCTAAATAAACTGCCATTTGCTGTTTTAAACGAAAGTTATTCCGTGTAACAATGGAGACGGCTGACTTTATGCAGCAGTACAAGAGTATCTCCCAGAAGCTGAAAAAGTCAGACTGGAAAGAAATTACATTTTCTGTTTTGTACTGATCAATGCGATCATTTCAGGAGGTTTCTTCGGAAGCCAAACTTGGCAGAGGTCAGCGATCAGTACTGTAAGTGTCTCAATACCGCACATGTCACATTGATAGCATTAGCTGTTTGTGACATTCATGGCAGGGAATTAGAGTTGTGTTATGTCAACGCATTCAATGTAATGTAGCTTGCCAGTGTATCGTTGAACTTGGGGCTGTTGTCAGATGTATGTATTAATTTTGCTTGAAGTGAAGTTGCCACTGTAGTTGTTGCTGTACAAATTGCAAAACAATCTGCACTTTTCAATTTATAGCTACTTTGGCAAGGCAGCTTCAACAGCAGGACTGTCCACAGTATGCTGGGATGTGCAGCATGGCTGCTGCTCGGTACGTCCTATGTTTAATACATGAATTGAAACTTATTGAGCGGAGATTAAACTTCATGAACAAGTCATGCACAAACACAAGCTGCCTTCGATTGGGCTACCGTTTGTGAACGAGTGTAAACTATGTAAGTTCCCACATTTTATTGAGCGGAGGTGCAGCCGTTGCACTACACTTGGCCATTCAGTTGGAAAAAGTGTTGCGGGAGTGCAGCACCAGTTCACAAAAATGCTGCACCTCCTTCACCATCTGTGCAATGAAAGATGGAAGTCACAGAAAAGGTTAGCCAGCTGTAGGACTCGAACCCACATCTTCTGGATTTCCGGTCCAGGCTGCAATGTTTTTCGTGCACTGTAGAGCAGACGACGGAAATGGGTAACTGCGTTTGTTGGTGATTAGTTATCATCAATCTTGGGCATATTGGCAATCACTTTGGTTGAGATGGAACATGGTGGAGAACGCCTAGGGATAAGGATGACACGCACTTGTCCCTGTGCGTTCTCCACCATGTTCAGTGCGAACCAATATGCTGTACGCATTCTCGCACTCCTATGGTTAAGATAGGTGGGTTTTTGCCTCTCGAGTCATTTAATATGATAACAGTTGCTCAAAAAGAGTGCAGTGCAGACGTCTGTGACACATGATCTCAGGCTTACACTTTTGTATTTGATTGGAATCTAGTGTACTTTGCAGGATGACAGCACTTGTCGTGCACTTCGTTTGCACTTTTTTACACTGAGCTCTGCACTTTTTTGCGAATTGATGGCAGCCAGGATGTCATTTATAATCCGACTTAGACTTACAGGGTAGTCAGTACGAGAGCACTGCACGGGCCACATTTTTAGGCCCAGGCCCGGCCTTCCTTTGATTTACCCGCCTGTGCCCAGCCCGACGGCTGCAGACCTAGCCCAGGCCCGTCCCAAGTCCGAAGGACTGTTAGTTACTTGACCCAAGCCCGAGAAATTTATATGCTACCTGGTGCATTGTATCAGACTGTAAAAGTTGGCCGTGGCGATCTTTGAGAAGGGTAGCACAGGCTCGGTTCCGACCTAGGCCCAGCAATATACGGACCTGTGCCCAGCCCGGGCCCACAAAAAGTAAGCTTTACCTGGCCCGCGGGCCGGGCTCGGGTTTTCATGTAGGCCCGGGCCTGTACTGTGCTCTAGTCAGTAACATTCTGTCTGGGGGGTGGGGCGGTACCACTCCGGGTGCCTCCCCCAGAGGGGGTGCCAAATAGAACGAGTCCCGAGAGCACGTAAAGTTAGGCAATAAAGTGAGAGCTGGAAGAATTTTTGCTGTACAAATTAGAATTAGTTTCACTTTTGGACAATGCTTCCAGATGGAAGGTATTTCTCAGTCCTGCCCTTGCTGGAAGTTGAGCTCGGAATGCCCGACGTGGCTGTGGCTCTTCAACCACTGCCAATGAACTGCACGCATTCTGTTTTGTGCAAAATTGAGTTTGAAAAAATGAGGAGCCTAGTAGGAGTACACATCTGCTTTTCATTGAGTTGCAAAGAGAGAAATTTGGTGCCACAAATGGCATGAAGTTATCTCAAAAAGAGAGATGTTGGTCACAGGTGCGAGCAGTCGATGGGCAACCCGGGAGCAGAGGCTCAGGTGCTTGCGCAAGGGGCGCGACAATTTCTATCCGAAGAGGCCAAAGCAAAGTCCCTGCTGTGCCCTTCCATGAAGGAGGCTCTGTGCAATGCAATGCATTGCTATGGCCGTGCAATTCAACTGCAGCTCGACGCGGGACAAGGAGCTTTGGCACAGGCCCTCTGCTGCGAAGCTGCGGAGTCCCTCGAGTCCCTTGGGCACCCCCACGAAGCGCTAGGGTACCTAACACAGGCAGCAAGCATGCAGAGCAAGGTAAAATGCAATTCATTAATATGATTTAAAACAATACATAGCACAGTGCTCAGTACCCAATACTGCATTACTTAAAGGGGTGGTCTGGTGCGCTGTAGCCTCCTCGAAACATGTACCTTTTTGTTTTTCTCTCTCTCTCTCTCTCTCTAATTGATAACGCTACAGTGCAAATTCTCTCGCTGCAAGATAGTTATGACATTGCGAAATGAAATTAATAGGAACTGCAAAGCTTCCCACGAGCTGTGCTGGCAACAACATCTGCTACGTTCCCCTGTGTAATCGTGCGAGAGTCGACGAAACTTGGTGAATTCCATCACCCAAGTTTGGAATTCTCTTAGGCTGTCTAGGGAAGGTGATGTTCAGACCATAGAAAGTGTTGTTCCTGTAATCTTCAGCATCCTGATCTCAAAAGGGAAAGCAACAGATGGCATAAACACGGGCAAGCTGGTGGATGAGATCCACACCCGAGATCCACACCCGAGATCCACGCCCGAGCTCGGGCCGTTGTCTTCGTGGACCTCAAAAGGGAAAGGATGACTGGACGTAAACAAAGACAACCGTTACGCTGAACAGGAGGGAAACCTCGAAAGACGAAGCACCGACACGCACGTCATATTTAGGGTGGCACGCGCATGAACATGACTGCGAACTGCTGTTTTGCATGTACGCACAACCACTGACCTCTAAAACAGCCAAAGAAACTTGTTGAACAGAAGAGAGGAATGCAACCCTTCTTTTCTGTCTCAGTGTCATTAGTTTTCCGAAAGTCATGGAAATGCTACCTTCGGCAGAACTTGTCTGTCACACCATGAATCGACTTATAATTGATGTCGCTTATAGCCACTTAATTGATTTTGTATGGCTTCCGTCTGCAGGGCCACAAATAGACTCTTGTCTTTTCCGGTTTTATGCGTTGTGAAAATTGGGAGGGCAAAAGTCGGGTTTCACGGTATTTCAGGAGTGGTAAAGTTGGGTGCGAAAGCAGATTTTTGGGTGGAACATAAAAACGGGTCACTTCTCGCACGTCACAAGAACAGGAGATGCCAAGTGCCAGTGCTGAATGCACAGAGCTCAGCATTTTTCAGTCCCCATATTGGTGGCTGAATCTTCAGCATTTATCGGGGTTTCATTCTGAGGGACGACAATGAAAATCGGAGGGTAAAAATTGGTTTTGCAGAGTTTACCCCCAAAACGCAAAAGCCTTGACTATTACAAACATTTTCTCTTGTATTCAATCAGGTCCCAGAACACAGAGAACTGATACTCAGTACATGAATTTAAATGTCCCGCTTATAAGTTTGCAATAGAAACCTAATAGTGGAATGTCCACAAAATATAGGTACGGTAACATTGATGCATCAAACGTTTGCAAACCTCATACTGATCCATGTAGTTGTCACTGTCATGCTTCTCCACAGAGGTTCTGGGCAGCTACTAACAACCGTGTGCATTTGCTTTTAGTGTCCACTGAGCTACATTACCACACTTGACAAAACCATCACGTGCCAGCTGGCTATAGGTGAGTCCTGCCTGCATAATGTGACAGAACGTCAGAGTGATGACGTCAGTCGGTTTTGTTGTGTTATGGGCCTAATAAGTGTCTAATAAGTAGTGTACCAGCTAGTCAAAAGAGCATTCAAGCGCTAAAGATTATTATGCTGTTCCTAAGTGTTCAGTAAACTTTGGGAATGTTTACTGAAATCATTGCGACTGATAAGGACACAGTGACCGCGTAGGCGCAAAGGTCGTTGTGCACTGTGTCTCAGATGTGTCTTCATTTTGACATTTCACGGGGTTGTAAAGGTACCATCAGAACACGCTCTCGAGGAGCATGACGTGAGCTTAGAACCAAACAGTGCCTCTCGTGTCTCATATTAATTAAGTTCTAATCACTCGATTTTCACGTAAGTCCTACACCAAAATGCTGAAACACTTTCCATCCAAAACAGAGACCTTTACAGCATACTTTATAGGTAGACCCTGAAGTTTTCGGGTTTTATATTTTTCCATATTCGGGGGGTAGAAATCGAGTCAATAAATCGATGTCGAAAATTCATGCAAATTCGGGCAGAAACATTACCATCAAACTGAGTTCGGGGAGAAATCGGGCATTATTGTAGAATAAACGTTCACTGTACCGTTTATCCAGAGTGCCAGAAGTAAGGGGCAGTCGCATATTTTGTGAGAAACTAGTATGTCGATGCCTTGAGGTGCCTAGCCTGGGTGCAGTTTTGCAGGTAGAAATCGGGTTTAACCCTAGATAGGTGAACCTCAATTCGGGGTGCAAATTCGGGGAAAAATCGGGTTTAACCCTAAGACATCAGGGTCTATTTATAGGCAGGAAGCAAAGTACTGTGAACATCACCGCTGGTTATTATTATTATTATTTTTGTGTGTGTGTGTTTGCATCACAAAGCGACTGTGGCTATGAGGTGCGTACAGGTGTGGACAGATGGAGAGAGGACTGCGGGAAGGAGTGGGGGAGAGGAAGCTCAAAACTGGTCATACGCACAGAATGCTAGTGCGTGTTGGAATGGCTGCAGTGTTATGTCAACAGAAACCTTTAATGAATTAGAATACAGAGATGATAATGATTGTGAATAAAGAAACTGTTCTGAGGCAGGAACACAAACAGGAGAGCACAACATAAGCCTCAAGGTGCCTAAGAACTTGAAAGATTGAGATATGGCAGTCGTAGACGTGGTTCGATTTCCGCCGCTGTCTGGCTGTTTCGACATATGCCATGTTTCAATGGTAATGATGTGATGGCGCCTTAGTCCACAAATTTGAAATTTCGGGCTAAATTGTTTATTGTAATCAGTAAAGGCACGCAAGGATTTCACCTTCAGCTTTAACGTTTAATGAGAACACAAGATAAAAATGTGTCTGCCAGTCTCCCAATGTTGTTGCCCCCATTGTAGCAATTCCACATTTTGTCCGACTGTGAGGTTGATGTATCTGTATCGCTACTGCGTTTCATCAAAATGGTAACATCAGTCTGACGAGCAAACAGGGAGATTTAGATTTAAACAAATATGGTGGAGCAACGCAAAATTGCTCCCCTTGTTGCCTCATCTCAGCGTTATATGAGCATAATGTGTCCTCATTAATGTGGCTTCAAGGTGACATTTCCTTTTAGGTGACAAGGTTGCAGCACTTACAGCAGTGACAGAGATTTGCAGTGTTGCCCGAGAGAACGGTGAGGAACAATAGTTTTTAACGGTAACAGCGAGATGTACATGCTGCTTGTTTTTGTCACTAAAGGTATGTTCCAGGGACGTCCCATGGGGGCTTTTGCGGATGCCCTCGCTGATGCAGAAGTTACCTGTTTGCTACTACTGCTTCTACTTCGGGTACTGATGTTTATCCAATTGACTACCGTAATTTCACGCGTATTAGCCGCGGCGTATGTGCGATTTTTTTTTCGTGGATGCTCTGCAGCTTATCCGATGACTATTTTTCCCTGGTATTTTCCCCATACGCCAGTTTTAACGAAAGGGCCGACAGTGTCTCCAGAACAGCTCCACCCTGCATGGACAATGCAGAACAGGGGCATGTCCACATTCGAGTATACTTACCTTCCTTGTGTCTTCCCCCAAGCAGCTTTAACGAAAGCTGTGACAGTGATTCATGTCTTCCGGAAGGCACACATTGAGGGCACAATTAGGGTTGCCACCAGGCCGGTATTTTACCGGCACGGCCGGTTATTTGCTCGCTCTGCCGGTTGCCGGTAGGAAAGTGATACCGGCAACCTTTTGCCGGTAATTGTGGCTCAACACCTTTCATAGGGGCTTTTACTGGGTTTTCCTTTCAACATTACTCTACAGCTCGAATAAATCTTGAGCACAGACCCAACTCCGCAGTCACCAGTCGTTTTCTTGGTTATTATTGTTATCATTGTTGTCTTGAGCGAGTACGCTCGTTCTTTCTTTCTCTCTCTCTCTGTATACTATCCACTCCTCACTCACTTCCCTTTCCCGCAAACATTTCCTCCTTTCCTCTATTCCACCTCCTCTCCCTCAGCCGGTATTTTTCACTACGAAAGATGGCAACCCTAGCTGTAACTAGGGTTGCCACCAGGCCGGTATTATACCGGCACGGCCGGTTATTTGCGCTCTCTGCCGGTAGGAAGGTGATACCGGCATCCTTTTGCCGGTATTTGTGGCTCAAGACCTTTCATAGGGGCTTTTGTGGGGTTTTGCCTTCAACGTTCGACTACAGCTTGAATAAATCTGGAGCACAGACCCAACTCCGCAGTCACCAGTCGTTTTCTTAATTGTTCATTATTATTATTATTCATTGTTATTGTTATTATCATTGTTATTCATTAAGTCTTGTGTTCGGAGGGGACAAGAGCAGTGGTTGTGCAAAGCTGTTGGTGGTTGTGTCGAGCCAGCTACAACGTTCCTCACCCACTTTCCCTCTCCCACGAGCCTTTCGTCCTTTCCCTCTATTCCACCTCCTCTCCCTCAGCCGGTATTTTTCACTCCGAAAGGTGGCAACCCTAGGCACAATCCAATCTTGGTAGAACGCTAGAACTGACCTCCTTTAGAAGGGTTGAGGATTGGGCTAGTTGGTAATGAGACATCTGAACTGAGAGCGCAAGATACACGGACAAAGAACGGAGAAACAGACAGGACGGGAGCCCTGTAGTTGGAAGTTAGCGCCCGTCCTGTCTGTTTCTCCGTTCTTTGTCCGTGTATCTTGCGCTCTCAGTTCAGATGACCTCCTTTGTTGTGCACCATGCCGCCCCGGGAGTATGGACTACAGGGTTCATGGCCTTCTCTACGGTCTCCTTTGTTGTGCAAACCAGTCACGTCATATAGCCCATGGCTTACCTGCGAGTGCGCCTTATTTGCCAGAAAATTTTCAAAAAAAACGGGTCCTGCGGCTTATGGTCGTGAAATTACGGTAACTTCGTATTTTGAGTTGTGTGCTATGGGCATCGAGAAAGTGAGTTCCAATTGCCTGTTTAAGTAACACAAACATTTGTTTTCAAAATGTCTCGTTTTTGCTGGGTTCCATGGATCTCAAACTATGCATTCCTATGCAGTTTCCAGAATGTTGAGGCACCCGTCATAGCAGGACCTCAGTCTGTGCATCTCCGCATTGCAGAGTGATGTCGCCTGCGTTAAAACTATGAAATCTAAAACCCCTACCTTTCTGCAGTGGAAAAATTCGCTTACAACCTTGTCTACGGAGCAGGGCAGAGGCTGGATCTCCAACGGGTTCCAGCCCGTTGCAGTGTCGAAGGAAATGAACAGGCCGACAGCACTGCAGAAGCTGCTCTCTTCTCTCGGAGACGGATGCATATTATACTGCTGAGAGGAGATTGTCGTTCCGTACTTCGACGCCTCGTGACCCCTCTGGCTCCCCACCAATGGACCGCTGACATTCTCCCCCCAGCCACGCTGAGCAGAGTTGATCCAGCGCTCGCTTTCCGTGTGCCTCGACATACCTCTCATCAAGATGCTGCATTAGTTCGTCGAATGCGCCTTGATGTGGCTTTTACAGTGCAGTGGCGTTGCTGCTTGAGACAAGTTGACTCTCAACAATGCTGTCACTGCAGTGCTGTAAAGACCTAGAGCACATTCTTCTCCATTGCCCACACTACCAACCTTCCCGAACCCCACTATCCGGATTCTTTAACTAGCTGGACTCTCGCCCCCTCTCTCTCACAAAATTGCTTTGTCCCTGGCTACATCCAAATCACCAACGCTCTGCCCTGAAAGCTTTCTTGACCTTTCTGGATACCGTAGGACTTCTATCCTTATTGTGAAGGGGCTCATTATTTCATTCCCCCACATCACGACCAGCAATGGGGTAGAGTATCGCCCCTGGCAATGAAACTCCCCATTCATCATCTCACAATAAAGTTGTTGTTGTTGTTGGCACCACATATTTTGCTGGTGTCATGAATGTTACCTTGAAGAAATGTGGCATGCGTGCTATGCACGTACTGTCTTGCGAAGAATTGTGCCGTTGTAATGGTTACCGGTATTTCCGTCCAGGTAGTATGAAATTCCTTTCGTATACCCAGCCAGCACCACCTGGAGAAGAGTTCAATTTGCTCCTATGCTCACAACAGAGCTGTACCTGTAGAGCCGATTTTTATTTCAACATGAGCAGGCTTTTGACCAGTTGTGCGTGTATTGAGAGTGAGGTTCACGAAAGGGTGGTTGTTCAGTGCAGTGCAGTACAGTTCCCACTCCACAATATGAACTGTCATATCTACTGTGATGTCCTAAAAGTTATTTTTTCTACTTTCGACACTCATTGTGTAAACTGAAGTTAATTGTGCAACCTTTGTTTTCCAGCCACCAAAGCCATCGCCAGAGCAGTCCCGTCTTCTGGATCAGTATCTCTACGACAGCCCAGGGGAGCTGACACAGAGCAAACGTTAGTGCACAAAGCTTACCTTGATCATAAAACTAAAGTAAAAATCTTTGTATGTTTCTTTATTCTTTTTTTTATACGCAGAGTACTCCCAAAGTGTTTGTTGCTGTTAGCTCAAAGGGGCTTCGAAAACAGGAGTCAGATATCTCAATCGCCACAAATTCCAAAAAATAGTCTATCAGCCAGGAGTTGCAGGATCTCGTAGTGGTGCCAGCCCACGTTGGTGTGATGTGAATGACACAAAGTCCTACAGTGTTGTGTTCTACGGAGGGGCATCACAAATTGTGGAGAGACAGGGCACAAGAGGAGACACATAGGGTTCGCTTCTTTGTTTCCCAGTGTCGCTGTCTCGTGGTTGTGTGAGTGTTGCTTGAAAGGTTCTCTATCAGTCCTTGAAGCCTTCAGACACGAATGGCTCGTTATGAAGCAGTGCAAAATGCTACACTGGAACAGAAAGTTGCGCTCATCAAAGAGTTGGAGAAAGAAGGCAGGACAGATATCAACCATTCGCTGAAGAAATATGTATTCGTTCATCGACGCTGTCTATAATCCTCAAGCAGCGGAACAATGTGGTGTCCAAGCCTACCCACAGCGAAAGTGGCACAGTTAATGATGCAGAGGGTTTACCTAGAGTCACTAAATAAGCTACGCTTCAGAGTATCGATACGAGTTCCGAGAGCAAGCATGCGTCATCTTGTTTCCGCGCCACGATACCCACGTGCACTTTAGTGCACAATGCCATCTGTCGTGCTCTGGTGAAATGTTCCTTTCTCTTGCAAAGCAGCTCATCAAGGTTGGCGGCCTTGAGCCAGAGCCGGTGCTAGGGATGTGCGTGACCTGAGGCAAAGGCACATTTTTCGGACCTCGATTTTTCGTACCCCGATTTTTCGTACCCCGATTTTTCGTACGTGCTCGACTATTCGGACTCGTTCGCGGAACGGCCGCGGGCCCCATAGAGTTAATGTACAGGAACGTCCAAAATTTCGGACGCCGTGCAGCTCCGTCGCTCGATACTTCGGACTCTGTTTGCCCAACCTGCGAGTTTCTCTCTTGGGGTGACGGAAAATATTGGTATCATCTGAAATTCGTATCAAAAGAAATCAACCAACTAAAGTATTGCGGCAAAAAAAATATGCAGTGATGATTGTTCATTTTTCATTCCTCTGAGTAGAAGAGTTCTGTCGTAGCACTTTTGGGTCTTCGTTTTTGGCTAACGGGCCCAGCACGTGTTGTCCGCCCGCGAGTCGCGTGACAGCGCTGTAAAGCGAGCTTCACCTAAAGCACGCATGCGTTAGGTGAAGCCGACTTGCGGACTTGATGACGGCGGTGCCTCTGACAGTGTACATTGACGAAATGTCGCTTCGGGAAATAGAAGCTGATGTTATCAGGCAGAGCTGGAAGCGCGTTAGGAAAGCATTGACACATTTTTCAGAGGACAAACTACCCCATTTCTAAAAGCACTGCTATGTTTGCTGGAAGGCATAAGCTTTTGCAATGTGCAGTCGCTACACTCGAGCTTGCTTGTTACGAACCTCAATATAATGCTGACTCCAATATTGTGCCCAAATTTTGTGACAGTGCTTGCTGGCTTACAGTGATGGGAACTTTCCTAGTGGCCTGTGAAATGCTTGAAAAACCATACTTCTGGGGCTTAGTAAAGTTTATTTTGAAGCGAAATTAGTTTTTTTGGACTGCTCGATTATTCGGACTTTTGCGCGATCCCGGCCGAGTCCGAAAAATCGGACGGCGACTGTATTTGATATTTAAAAAAAAAGTAATTCCTGGTTGAGGGCTTCGTGCACGGGACCTATGCAAGCCCGGGGCTTAAGGCGGTCCACCCTATCGGCGGCCCTGCCTTGAGCTCACCTTGACATGTTCGGAACCCTCTGGTGAACAGTACATGGATTATCACACAACCATCATACACAGATCTCTATCCCACAGGGAGCATTATGTTAGCTGTCTTTGATCCTCAGATGTGGACGGTACTGGTGTAGTGCGGAAACAAGATGGCGCTCCTTTTCTCCCTTGGACCTCAGTGTCGATTCTCTGAAGTGAAGCTAATTTAGTGACTGTAGGTTTACCATGACATCTTCAACATGGACGAAGCAGCCCTCTTCTGCAAGATTCTGCCCAGCTGCACATTCTCTCTGAAGGGAGTGGAGTATCCAGGAGAAAACTAGCACAGAGACAGAGTTGTGGTCCTTTCTTGAGCCTATGTTAATATTAGTGAAAAGAAGATGCCTTACTGATTATCAGCAGCACTGGGTGAGGAATATGACTGTGCTGAATTGCAAACCAGCAGAGGACAAACGTGAGGTGGTGTTTGTTGCAAACAATTACCCGCGACATGGCAAGATGAAGTGTGTTCTTTTTTGTCGTACACTGCGCCTGCACGTCCCCATTCGTTTTGGAGGAGTGCCAACCATAATCTACACGACTTCCAGATTTCTTTGCAGCACGTATCGTGGTCATGCAACAGAAGAGTGCAGGCGTTATGCACTGCGGACGACGAGGAATGCCATTTGCATCTTCTCATTCTTTGGAGATAGTACTAGTGTCACAACAGCTGAACTGCATCTACACCTTGCGGTCAGTTCAGTGCAGGTGCAGACAGGACATTGAGCTTTTCGTGTTTATAAGAATGCTCCTATGAGAACCTCGAAGCCATCGTGTTCAGCAAATGCGATGAACTCTTCAAAGGAGTCTGCCAGCTCACCAGTTGTGGACGCCATGGTACATAGATTAAGAAGATTATGCAGTCTACGAGAAAGATGTCCCAGTGACTGGTCATGTAACTGACACCAAAATTGTTGAGATGACATTACGGAACAGAGGCGAACAAGGGGATAATGAAGGGATTCCCTCGTGTGTCGCGGTGTGGAAGTTTCTGTGTTTGCAGCAGATGTGAACTCAAAGCACACATGTATTGCAATGTATTCCTACCCCAAGTGAATTTGACCAAACTAACTCTTGAAAATGTACAGCATGCTCCTCATTTCTAAAAGCACTGCTATGTTTGCTGGAAGGCATAAGCTTTTGCAATGTGCAGTCGCTACACTCGAGCTTGTTTGTTACGATCCTCAATATAATGCTAACTCCAATATTGTGCCCAAATTCTGTCACAATGCTTGCTCACTTACAGCGATGGGAACTTTTCTGGTAGCCTGTGAAATGCTTGAAAAATCGAGAAGCGAAGTTCCATCTTAAATTTATACAGAAGGAAGAGCCCGTGTTCGATACTCTCACGTTCCTTTAAGTGAGAACATGACATATCTTCCCATGCATAACTAACGTCATCAGCCATCTTCGTTGGAGAGCACGTGACTTGAAAGACAAAATGTTGTGCAGATTGGTCTCAGAGCTATGCATGGTCTGGTCTGCTCTGTCCCTTTCCACTCTGCACTCTTGCACTGAAGTGTTGCTCAGATCTGTCATTGACCATATTTTCTAAGTTGATTTGGGTGAGCGCAACAGGGGCATCTATGGCTTAGGGAAGCATTTTGAAGAGGAGGGGCACACTCATTGAAATTATGCTGTGCATACTTGACGGCTCTTATAGCAGCGTTCCTGTGCCAAACCTTGTTACGAAGTAGGGTCCTTTCCCCAACGAAAGCTGGCTTGCAGTTGTGAGTCATGGCACCTGTGAAGCAAATGTGGAAGAGGTTGCACTGCTGATGGACAACACAGCTCTGATAGTGAGAACAAAAGTGACGAATGTGACACCAACGCTTCGACAAAACAGCGCACAACGCATGCAGTGATCGACCTCAAAGGGTGTGGACACTGGCCCGATCTCGTCATAACTTGTCTTGTGATTGGTTTGGGTATGTGGTTTTGACTGGCTGCAGCATGAATGCTCGTACATGATGATACTCTGGTACAATGGTCAGATTTCACATTCTTTTCTCTATTTCTCCAAACAGCATTTCAGTATTTAGCTCATCTGAAAGCTTGCTTATGTCTTCAAGTTAATGAGGTTTTACTGCATGTTCTAATAACATTATTAAACACTTTTCAGCTGTTTATATTGGAGAAGATCTCTTCCTGCTGTTGAGGTCACTTGTGGTATGTAAAGTTTACTTTCTAGCTTATGCTGCTCAAGGGAATCTCATTTGTTGTGAGGAGTGTAGAAGCTAACAGTTACATACCCAAAGCAAATACAAAGCGAATAGTTAGTAGCTGATACAGCGTACATGCACACATACATATGGATATGTAACGTGTGCACGTGATATGTGCATATGGATCTTTGATTTGAAGTACAAATATAGAATTCTATATTTGATTTGGAATTTTAATTGAATATACATTATTTGCTGCTTATTGCTTTTTGGAAAATCTGAATATTCGCACAGCCCTATTGTGGATGCTTGGATGGCTTGCTTTGGAAAACATTTCGAACATGTACATTATTAATTATTCATGTATTGTATCCATATACTATTAAATATTCAGCGAGCTGCAGCAAGTGCCTATGTAAAATTTGCTTCAAATATCAGATGACCTGTTCTGTGAAAGTATGGGGTTCACATTGTCTGGCAGGTACAGGTAGTGAGGCCTTTGAGGTTGAGGCAATTCCGAGCTATGTCTACGTACATATACATACTACTGTTCCAGTGCTTAGGTCCCGTCACAGTGCAATGCTTTGCAAATAAGCATCGTTATTGACACTGCGCTTATGCAACCTAATTGTGACCCAGTGCAGTTGTTTCCTTGTTATGAGAGCTTGCAAGGTTGGCTCTGCCTGCTGCATAGGAAGTATAGAAGTGCCACAGACTGTTTTGCAGCAGAGAAGCGTCTGCCAACAAATTACACAGACGTTTGGCATATAACATTATGGTAATTCCATTTCTTTGTTGAGCACACTGTGTTGCGATCTTTGAGCTGAGCCTCTACATTGAATTTAATTATGCACTCAAACAGTATTTTACTAGGGGTGTGCGAATCCGAATATTTTAAGTCGAATCGAATATCAAATCGAATGGGGGAAAAAATTCCAAATACCAAATCGAATGTCGAATATTTGTGCACAATTTACAATATGTGACTTTCACTCTAAAAGTTTCCATTTTGTGGCCCATCGCTTTAGTGTAATTTTTCTGGCATTAACTGTCACAAGAGAGACATGCAATTCTTCTGTTTAAAGCCCCTACTCTTTAATTTTACATCAGAGTGCTTCCTGCTTTTCAGGTGAGCCTACACTTACTGGAGTGGTTACCTTCATTTCAAAATTTTATGTCCGGTAGTAGCATGTTGTACGGATGAGGCTGTAATTGTTTCAGACAACCACAGGCCATTTGTGGAACAAACGAATTGGCATCCTGCCTCAGCTTTGCCATGAACACCCATAGTTGCTTTGCTCTCACCCGAGGAAGTTGCACTGCTGAAATTTTAGACATAAAGGACATCTTTAAAACACCCTTCTTGTTTGTGGGCTGTAGTCATTACTCAAGAGTAGCCCCACAAACATCAAATTAAAGTCCCCCGTCGGCGCCACCCCTTCCACAGACGATGTCTACAAAACTAAGTTTAGATAACGTTACCTTAAACTAAACACCGTCCGGACTGTGTTGATCCTGCAGCAAGGGCAATTTCATAAAGCAGGCTTCACCTCATGCACGGAAGCATCAGGTGAAGCCCACTTTCGGGTTGTGTCATTCATATTAGTGGAATAGTCGAATATTCGAAAAATCGAATATTGGATATTCGATTCGCGAATGGAATAGTTCGAGCGTTTGATATTCGATTCGAATTCGAGAACTCGAATATTCGCGCACCCCTGTATTTTACTGATGGTTCTTGAGTGGCATATGAGAGGTGAGCGTGGATAACGTTGACAGTATCCACATCCGCACTACCAACATATGTTAGATTCATGACCGCATCTGCAAGCGTGCGGATATTGCAGCATATCATATGGTTGCAGTAGCATATGTAACCACCAATACGTTTTGGTTCACTTTCTGAGGCTGAGCCATATCACTGTGCAGGGGCAGAGCAAGAAGTTTTGCAGGTTGCACATGTAGTAGGCTCGAGAGCAAAGATGGGGACCCACAAAGCTTCTAGAGTCTTGGCACATACGTGGTGATTCCTCGGTTTGTAACAAAAAACGTGGCCCCTTCCCGAGCAATACTCCCATCTCCTTAAATAGCGACCGGTTGTGTAATCTCTCATTCAGTTTGGCACTGATGATGTCCGTCGCATGACGGACGAAACGTCTGAGTAAACCTTGTTTTTTTGTTATGTTAAGTCGGAATTTCTCTACTTTTTTGTCCAGTCATGTAGTAGGGTTAAAATGCAGCTGGTAAGAGGGCATACCAGCTCTCCGTCCCAATGTATTTCCTATGAAACATATTTTATGCTTTTTCTCGGTAACCATTGTGCAGATTTTAACACGAGTAGTTTCATTATAAAGAGGAAGGCGAGATTAATCGGATAACGTTAATACGTTTCTGATACATGTCGTATGTATTTTACGGCAACGTCACGAATGCGAAAAAAAATATGCAAAATTTTTCTCCTCCCTCTTTGAACAGGTTTTTATTAAACTTCTATAGCCATTTTGAAAAAAACTTCCCATTTACTTTCTCTCGAAATATTTCAGGAATCGATAGACACCATATGTACATGTCTACCACTTTCCGTTTTTATAAAAAAAAGCATGAAATGTGAGTACGCAGAAACACGGACTGAAAGCCCAGTGAAACACGTCATTCTGTGTTGCCATCTGGTGACGCGAAAGGAAAACTGCACGGACTGTATCCTTCCGCCGAGCAAGTAATTCCACCCATACAAGCTAGTATTGGTGCGCATGCGCAATGATACTAGCTTGTATGGGTGGCGTGGGGTCTGGATGACATGCTGGTTCCTGCATCCTCTTTCTCTCTCTCTCTCTTCTCATTACCTTCATGCCCCACACTTAGGTCATGGCCTTGGAGGCCAGTACAAAAGGTTGCTTAGCGGCCCGTAAAGGGATTTTCCTCTGAGCCTGCATAGTTGTTTTGAGACCGTGTTTGTGTTTGTCTGTTATCGTCCGCTACCTCGTCTCGGGTTTTCAAGTCATGAACGTAAAGAGAAAGTACACCGACATCAACGACCCTCATCTTTTCTCTTTCTCTGCACACGGTGCGCGTATAGAAGAGTGAGACGAGTTTATTAGCGTCTCGTGAAATGTCAATTTGCCCGATTTTGCCGGTTCGAGTTTGTGCGGACTCACTCAACTGTTTGAACCGTCTCGTAAGCCTAACGAGAATCTCTCTTATTTCCGGTTACTGCAAGCCGGACTCTACAGTATTCCCTACAGTAACATTCAACAGGACTGTGCTGTAATGTTCGCAATGCTGAAAAAATGCTAGAAATTCTACCGTCGCCCCCCATAATAACAACTCGCAGTTTCCTTTTCTTTTCGCTAAGAGTGCACGCCTCAGTCAGTTCGAAACTTCTGAAGTTTTCGGGAGGACGGCGATATTCCCGGTTGCGAAATCCGCAATCTCGAAATTCGCGGGGTATAAGAAAAAAAAAAGGTCCCTGGTTGTGTGGACGGAAAAAATTGTCCCGCAGGCACCTGCGCTGCCAAAAATACAGGGGCGTAGTTGCAGATATCCGGTGGAGCACATCACAGTGGACCAAGTGTTACTATTCGCTCTCGTCATTTTAAATTCAATTCAATGGGTAACATAAAATAGATATAATTCGCAACACTAGTTCGCTAGTGATATTGTCCTCTGGATGTTAGTATTTTTCTACAGTTGGCCAGACACGGGTTTTGCAGTTGTCTCCTGCATCTTTTCTGTGTCGATGTTTATGTAAAATGAAAGCTATACACCCATTTATTCATTGTTTCATGGCCCGTACAACTCCGCTTCTGCTGAAGATACGGTTCATGCACATCGAAAGTATGACAGAACAACTGCAAAGTCTGTGTCTGACCTACAATAGGAAAATACCATACTGGAGATATGATATGTGATATAGGAGCACCGAGTAGTGGGCGTCATCCAAAGATGTCATTTATTCGTTTGACTGATTTATTTGTCAAAAATGTTTATTATTTGACATCAATTATTACTTGAAAAAGCGTTGGGGACTAGGGATGAGAGACATGTAATGGCATGCTTAGTCACTATGTGTCGGAGGGGGGGAAACCTATCAAGTTACCGAACGGGCTAGGGTGAACAAAGCGGCCCTTGGACCGCTTCCTGGATGCGAAAAAGTGGGTTAGCATATGAGAAACGTGTTTACGAGCAAGCAGATTACACAGAGATAAATGTTCCTTAGGATAATGGCATTTACAACTGCAGCTTTCTGTGTTCTTCTCTTTCTTTCTTTTATTGATTTTTATTATTATCTTTTTTTTTTTTTCATCAACTCTCCAGGTGAACAAATAAGAAAAATCGATCAAGCGACCGCTGCACCATTATTTCTGCCCACGCAATGAGGAACCATCTTTTCCGGAACCCAAATTCGCGTTCTCGAAACAAGGAAAACCAACGATAATGCTCGATTGCTTCGTACGATGATATGCCGTGTTTAAAAATCCGACGTCACAATTTACCACACAGACTCACGAAATTTCTGTGTCTGTCCAAGTCATTTTCGCGAACGAGAGCTACATTTTTGGCGGCTTTGGCTAAGCGGGGCGGACGCGGCGGAACACCACGTTAGTTAGTTTATTATTAGGTTAGTAAAAGTTCGGTGTTTGCATATTCATGTTTAGGTTAGTCTAAGTGCGCTTTGGCAGTTTCCCGGGCACAACTGTGCATTTTATAGCCAGATGACATTTATTTACAGTAGTTTATTTTTCAACGGGGAATTCGATCACTTTATTTTGAGGTATGCCCAATTTTTCGATACTGGTTTCCTGGACTTTCCATCTTTCGACACTCCTGGCTGGTTGCGAAATGGCCCCAGACAAAATGTCCCCGAAAGTGTCCAAGGACAAAATGTCCCCGGCTGCCCTCCCTCACTACGAAATGAAAGTTCCTGTTGCACAGTTGTTGCTAGCTTCTGTGACTTTTTTGTCATAGATTGTTTTCATGTTTTATTTTGAAAGATTTCTTTCGGCGTACAGCCCTACCCACAGCTAGGCACGCCCGCTATGCTACGCTATAGCGCCGTGTGACGAAAACTACCTTTCGTGATACTCTTCTTGCAGAGATGATTTCTCCTGGGACATTTTTTCTTGGGGACGGTTCTTCCTGGGGACATTTTTTTTCCGGAGACGAAAATCCGGCCTCTCGGGCGAGCTTCGATTATATGAAATGACTTCTCCGTGATCATTCCTTCAGTTGGGAACTAGAACTCAGATTCATTTTTGGAAACCCCCATTTTGTAGTTCAATCTATGTCTGTGTTGACCTACAAGAATAGTGATTTGCCTAAAATATGCATGAATTTGGCTCACATTGTGTCCAGTTTTTCAGCTCTTTCCACAACTGAATTCCACATTTTCAAGTTCAGATTGAATTAACTGAGACCTCAGCATCCAATACAATGAAATCTGGAGAAAAAAATTTACACTTCAGAGATTCTTCTAAAAAAAAAAGAAAACAAAAACATATATTTTCTTGTCCCACAAGATAAGGAGGTGGAAGTGCACTTTTTGCTACACTCAAACAAGAACCTCTTATGTTGTCAGGTGACCATTGTGATTTTGTTACTCTGTGTCCTTTTATTTTTTTGTCGAATCGTTTTTCTTGTGTCCAGGGAAAAAAAAGAGAGAACAGTCTCTGTTTTAGGAATATCGCGACTCCCGCTGCGAGGCCTCGCCGATCGAGCTTCCTGTATCTTCCTTGGTTGGTTTCTTGTGTGTAGACCCGAAGCCTTTATCACCCTTCACCTCCTTTGTACAGTTTGGCAAACTAACACACCACGCCGAAACGAAAAGAAGTCCCCTGTCACTGGGGATTGTCGACTGGCATCATTTTTCTGGGCTGGTGTAATGTGAAAGAGAAAGAAGGCAAGACAGGGGTGAAAGGAGTCTTTCAAATATGTTACTGAAGTTTCCGGGTAATAATAAGCAGTCTATTTTGCAACGGAAATTTTGAACAGTACTTTGCACCAACGCCTTGAAAATGAATTCATATATGTATTTGATAATACTTACTTACCAGAAATATACATATCAAAATGTCATTCCTGCATGAATAAGAGAGGTAAATTGCGTGTAAGCGAGTGCAAAAAAAAAGAGAAAAAGTATACTGTTCCGAGCACTTGATTTTCCAGACTGGCATTGTAAGCGCTGTGTGCAGCCTAAATTACAGCCGCTGGTGCATCCAGTTGAGAGCCTCCAAGATACCGGCATATCTGGCGAGCCTTGATAGCATATGAAGTAACCTTTCCGTGGCCATTTCCTGATTTCTTAATTGGCAATCAACTAGTACTCAGACTCAATGTTGGCAACATTCGTTTATGATAGCATTTGTGCTTGTATTGTGCCTTACCATCTGTACTATCCGATCACACTTGTACGTCAGCATACAGTAAGTATGCACTAGTACAACAATACGAAGAGCAACTAAAATTCCATAATCAGTCAGTACCGACGCCAGTGACTTCTGAAAACAATAATTATAGCATAAATATATCACAACAAAATCGAAATAACAAAGTATTCATATAGCAATAGGAGACAAGCAAAAAGACGTGAATGTCTCGAATCGAACTGCAGACCTTTTGTATCAAAGTCAGACACTTTACCTCTAGACAAACAGCGCAGGGGAGCGTGCTGCCTTAAACTTGCGATCTCAACCGTGCACAACAGGGATTATTTCGGAGTCGGAGGCGAACGGCGTGATAAGGACTGCGAGTGCTGCGCCATCTAGAATCGGGAAAATTGTGAATTGGATTTGCTCCCCGACTGGATTTGCTTCATGCATATTTTATTTGCTCTCAAGTAAATAGAAGTTTTTGAAGAATTCTACTTCTGGTTCCATGTAATAAACAGAACGACATTGTTTTTACAGATGACCCTGGAAACTAGAGATAGGGAGGCTGTTAAAATACTACAGCAAGACCTTTGGTGAGTTCTCAGTTCAGAGCCTTATTGATAACTTAAGATGTGCACATTTTTCCATAGGCCTCTCGTCTCTGCTCGGCAGAATGACCTCCTCAACGATCTTATTGAGGAACTGTCTAGGTGAAGTGCAAATATAGGACACTCTTAAAAAGGACATTTCGTCTGTGCTGACCCAAGAAGCAGAAATCATTTAAAAAGAAATAGTGTGCTTCCAGAATATATGACCTTTAAAAGCTGAGACTTAATATTTGGCAGAATCGTTGATCGAGCCACTGCAAATTACCAATGGTTTGTGGAACGGAGGAGTATTGGATAAACATTCTGGACATTCCCAAAAACTTTCCATCGTAATCTTTGCAATTCGATAAACAGTTGCATTCCATTCCGCACCTTCCATATCTTCACAATTTAATGCACAACTCAATGCACCCAATAAACACTACTCTACATGGCAATACAATACTTGTAGTATCACTTCAATGACCAGGCTCTGCTAAAGGGGCTACCTGGGTAACATGGCAGTAAAAAGGCCAGAGGAACACAATGATGATCGTATGCCATGTTATCTTTGGCACAGGTTAATAGCATGCAGAATTTGTACAAATACTTTACAATTCTATAAACATTATGGGAGCAACACTTCACTTTTTTTGCGGATCATACGATCTGTCTCGTAAGAACTGACCCCACAGGATCACGAGCAGGACATAAAGGTGGCCCACAAAGTACACGTGGCTATAATAGCGCCACACACGCACTCCGTCCAGCAACAAGAATGCAGCCAACATGTACGTGAAGGCTTCAGTCTTGAGGAGCCACAGTAGCAGACGGCTCACAACGTAGCGCACGCCGCGGAATCTTTGCGTCCACAGTTCTAGGTGCCGGTCAGCCACCAAGAACGCAGATGCGGATACGAGGCAGACAAAGTACCCGGGCTGCAGGCCATGCCATATGGAGCTGAGTACCATCGTCAGAACCCCCCTGCAAGGTGAGTACTTTGTTAGAAGAAAAAAAATTTTTTAACAACCTTTGTGTCAATCCCAAAATAATAATCAACTGGGGTGCAATATTCTAATGGCAAATTCAGGTGATTCATTTTGATCCGTGAGTGAGAGCACCCCGTCCGGTTCACGTTCGGCACTGGAGCCGCCCTAACGCACTAGGTACTGAGTGCTGCGCCCTAGGAGCGGAAATGGGAAACTGTGCTCTGGAGAGTGCAAATTGCTGTGTGCTGCGTCATCCAAACTTCCTGCTGTCATGGAGTGCACAAAATGTGGAATCCAAAATAACCATAACAAAGGTCTAGTTCAAATAACAGCCAATTGTAAGGAAAAAGATACTTGAGAAATGCAATTCTGGATGTCACATTAAAGAAATTCCAGAACGTTTGTTCTGAACCAGGACTGAAATTATGCAATTGACTCGCGTATACGGCACACATTTTTTACCCAAAAACATAGCGCCATTGAGGAGGATAAATTCAATCCGTGGGGCAAAATTGGAAACCAACAATCTAGGTACACATAATTCCCGTTTTATTCCGAAATATCCGTGGCAATCTCCCCGGAATCGAACGTCACGGTTGTCAGACATCGTCGCAATTTGTACCAAGATATCAGCCGCGATCTCTCCGGAATTGAATGTTGCGATTCTCCCACAGCAAATTGTCTTTCGTTCCATCAAGCTCTGATGAAATAGCTCTCTATGCCCTTCGCATTCGTCATCCATCAGTCCATCGCCAGGCGCTCGTTCTCATTGACTGCACGATACGCTGGCTGGCGGTGTGGGAGACAATCCGGCCGTGCTACTAAAGTCGGGGTGCGTTTAATGTGCGGGAACAAAAAAGCACCAGCATTTCTGCGCTCAATATGTGAGTGCCTCCAATATGCGAGTAGCCGTATATTCACACGAGTGACATCCTCGCGGAATATTCTAGTGGAAGAAAGAGCAAAAACACTGCTCACAGAGCCGGTTCTGTCCCGTGTTATGTTGAGCATTCGCACGGTGCCGGAATATCGGGAGTGGCGGACTGCATACTTAGCAGACACCACTTACCAGCCTGCACCGTCAGCGTCTTTTCCTGTCGTCTGCTACGGAATATCTTGTGGCTGTGTCACAGGACATTCCCCATGGTTAGCAGTGAATGTGGAGACACGACGTTTAGCGCTCGCAATCACATAACAGCAGAAAACTATGACGTTTTTTTTCGCATCTTCTGCTGTGGCATTGTGGGGAATGTCGCTCGTGTGAATACACAGTGGTGAAACTCAAGCTTCCTTTCTAGTTACCTGAATGCTCTGTTGAAAGGCAGTCGCTTGTAGAAATAGACAGCCAGCCAATATTGTACCGTGTTGTTCCAGTGACGGATCCCGTCACGCACTGTAACGCTGATTTCACATCCACTTTCGTCAACATTGTAAACGGTCCGGTAGTCAAACTCTTCTCGTGAAAAGTTCTTCTTGTCACACCTTGAAGACCATATTGAATTGTGTCATTACAGAACAAAATAGTTTGTCATGGCTGCAACCAAAATGTGCTATATATATATATATATATAGTTGAAATAAATGGGAGACAGAAGACAAAAGTAGGGGAAGTAACAAAAAAAGGGTTTATTAAAACTTAAAAATCATGAAAGTTAGGGAGAATGTCTACGTTACGGCGGAAGCTCCGCCTTCTTCGGGACAAAAGAGTCCCGAAGAAGGCGGAGCTTCCGCCGTAACGTAGACATTCTGCCTAACTTTCATGATTTTTAAGTTTTAATAAACCCTTTTTTTGTTACTTCCCCTACTTTTGTCTTCTGTCTCCCATTTATTTCAACTATAATTACGTAGCCGTCCGATCCAACTCCAACTTTTCAAGATATATATATATATATATACGCACGCACGCACGCACGCACACAAATACATACATAAAATGAATCTACAATTCTGGCACACTCTCCACATGGTCACTTGTGTCAGATCCTATCATGTGCACTTACAAGATTTTCAACATGTGAGCCAAGGTGCTAGGAATATGACGAAGCTTTAGTAGATTACAGTATTTGTAAAAAAAAAACTGATTGCTCTGTAAAACTATTTGCAACGAATACAAAAACCAGTACAGCTGTGTCGGTGCACCTTTTGACTGCAGTGTGCAGACACACACATATACCCCCCGCATTCTCCCCCGGCCCGTCCTCGTGACTGTGTTTACATGAATTGGGTTTGCATTCGCTGCCAAGATAATACCCGCATGATCATAAACTGAAGCTGGAAAACGCGCTTCCCAACAGCAAATATGGCAGATTTAATTTGGGTGACACGAAAAATGTTCATTTTGTGTAACTTCTTCCTCTAATGTCTCGTGACATGTCCGCATTTAATGAACTCTTGAGAGGTGTGTTAATGGAGCATGGAAGTAACCTCAAACATTTTTTTTTTGCCACATGACACGGACATGCACGCTACCTCTAAGTACTGTCACACAAAATATTTCATTCCTGATAAAATTAGTTTACAAGGGTGTGCGAAGCTGTGGTGACCTCTCCCAGCTCTTCCCATCATGTTGTGACGTCAGATCGGTGGAGCACTTTTATACGCACAGAAGGAAGCAGGGGCAAGGTTCGACTGCTCTGCTTCGGAAGTCAAATACGAGGGGCATATTTCACTACTGAGCAACTAACATGATGTCACAGACTGGCAGCCGCGGGAAGCAGCTTTTCTGACCCACGGGGTTGAAAGCTCTCATGTGCAAAAGGATTGCACACACAGCACTCGTACTTTTTGTGTGAATATGGATCCCATAAGGCATGTCATTCCTGTTTTAGGGATGTGCCAGCCAAATCCACGAGTCCGAAGCAGGGATTCGAGATCCGGGAATTCGAAACCACCGACCACGTGTATTCGTTTCTCTTTCAAATTGGCGCCTCCAGAGTCCACCAAAAGCCTCATTGGCCGACAGGTGTTTTCTTGTTTATTTGTTTACATTGCTCTGGACCAAAAGAGTTCATGCGGGAACTGTTGCATTACAAGTTTAAGAGTAATATGGTTTTGCTGCTTTAGCTTTATGTACATAATTCAGACTCGAGAATTTATGTATTTCTTGTAGTCGATGAACAATATGTTAAGTATACTACATGGGTATACTTTCTCCCGAAACTGGACTTTTTATTTCATTAAACAAATGTATCATAGTCTGCTTCAAAACACTCCAGTAGAAGCTTTTTCTTGGCTTTTTAAACTCTTTTTTAAAGAAAAGATTCTAAAGATTCGAGATTCGTAGGATTCGTGGATTCGCAGAACCTTCCTTGGATTTGGATTCAGATTCACAAAATTCTGGATTCGTCCCATCTCTCTCTTTCTTTTTTTTTTTTCGAGCCCTTCCATGCTCTTTTAAAACCCGATGATAACGACAATCGGCAGCACAGATATGTCTTACACAGCCACGAGTGCAGGCAGATTTGTGGGTCCAGCACCGGGGGCGGCATTGGCTGCAGAAGGGTAGAGGCCCATGCCCGCGGCTATGCACCCGCATTCCCCCAAGATGAAGCCGGTGTAGAGACGCATTCGGAAGCTCAGAAAGACTGGCCACAAGTAGAGCAGTCTGTAGATCAGTCCGTGGTCACGGTAGAACGAATCCTGGCCTATATACTATAAACAAGAAAAGCATGTTTTCTTTTTCTCGTTTTACAAAGTGAGAGGAAATGGAGGACCTTCGTACATCTGCTGGGGTATACATGTTGACGAGAAACCAAATGACGATGTAGAGAGGCACAACTTTTATACGGTCCAGACAATGTGCCATACGATTGACGGATGTTGCATAGGGTGCCCTTATAAAGTCCCTGTACGTTCTGTACCGGTAATATGGGCCTGTAATGGGAAAACTTCTCCGCTAAGAAATTCAGCCGCTAGCATCATCCCATCGTGCGCAAGCATCATGTATCTCTATACAGGGTGTTTCGACTAAAGTGATAAAAAATTCTAACTGGCGACATTGTGAGTGATTGTGAGGCTTTCGGCAATTACCTTCTGGAAACTTTGCCGCCATTTAGGAAGGCTTTGGACACTTTGTTGAACTTCAAATTGCCAAGCGAACCTCGCTTTTTTTTACAGGTATATGAAGTCCTCCACGGATAACCACGGAGCCAACAAAAACAATGCACAGTATCGCAACAGAAATAGTGAAAAAAGTTGCAAAATTACGCTTTAGCCACGCCTGCTTGATTTTCGCAAAGATTTGCATATGGAAGATGCGGGGAGAGGAGGAAGTGTCCCTGCCTCTTGTTTTACCTTTCTTTCCCCGGCTTTGGCCTTGATGCTGATGACAACCGTCTTATTACAAAAGAAACAAAACAACTGTCTTATCACAAAGAAGGCAAAACAGATGAAGGCGGGTACACTTCCTCCTCTAGACGCACGTTTCGTGCACGCTTCTTTGCGAAAATCAAGCAGGCGGGGCTAAAGCGTAATTTTTACAATTTTTTTCTACCATTTCTGTTGGGATACTGCACATAGTTTTTGTTGGGTGTGCGATTATCCATGGAGGACTCCATATTCTGTAAAAAAAAAAGTGAGTGAAGTTAAATTGAAGAAAATAAATTTCCCACAATTAAAAACTGTCCAAAGCCTTCCTCAGTGGATGGCAAAAGTTTCCAGAAGGTAGTTGCCGAAAGTCCCACAGTCCTCTGGGGAGTACGTCGCCAGTTAGGATTTTTTATCACTTTAGGTGAAACACCCCTGTATATATGCCGTTTGATAATATGCACAATCATATCTGGTCCTGAACCTTACAATCCTAAATGTCAACGTAACAGCATGACCATGACATCGGATCACACCATGTAATGCCCGTCATGAAAATAAACTCGAATTGCTTACTTCACTTGGTTTGCAGGCATGCTCGTCAGTGCAAATGCACCATCGCTTTTACTTAGTGCATTATTATTCGCAGTTATGCCATACAGTTGCGGCCAAGAGTTTTGCATCACTTGGGTCACAGTAAAACACACAAATAAAAGTAAAAGGACACGACTCTCATCTGCCCATCTAATCACTCTGAGGCATGCTGTGAATGAACAGTGTCCACTGCTACATTCCGCTTCCCCAATACTGCGAAGCCAGGCTAACAGTAGAGTTTGTTCAATGCACACTTGAGAGCACTACAACCCATGTGCGCAGATGGGAAATCATGTATCTGTCCGCATTCCACAGTTATTCATATTCTTCTGTCCCACTTTTTGCAGGCTTTCTCAGCATCCTACAAAGAACACCCTGTAAAGAGTACTCGATTGCAAACAACTGTACCCGGGGGCTTTTCGAGATGCTCGTCGACACTCAAATCAAATCAAAGCAAAACGAAATCAAATCAGATCAATTAATCAAAATCAATACAAGAAGTTCTTTCTATTTTCCTAGGCTTTGTTTGAGTCACAAAGGCCACAGTGCATATTTCTGTTTATGTAATTTATCTGGTCCATTCAGGTGTCTGCGCATATTATACTTTGATCGCCATAAAGGTAGAAGCGATTTCAATCACTAGAAACCCAGTTCAATGGTTTAGGCGGAAGAACACCAAACGTATTTTCCGTATTTCTTGAAAAAAGTGTCATGAAGAGGCACTACAAGTTATACATCGGATTTTTTTTCGCAGAAGGTCAACTTTTTGGAGGATGTCTGGTGACTCATAGCCTAGGAATAGCTATGGGCGGGGTTCAATGCGTCACCTCTTAGGTGGTTGTCCGACAAGTGGAGGACACTAGGCTTCTGTAGTCCTGGATTGATAGCTGCTTCCCTTTGCAGCACCATTGCTCCTGACTGAGGGCAACATACCAGGCATAGGCCAGCTGAGGGCCAGGGACCCCAAATGACTCCGGAAATGAACTTCAGAATGAATTCGGAACACCCTTCTGTCTTCACATGGCCTTACGGTCTCTAGATGACCACTCGGGTGGCCTACCTGTACTTTAAAATAGAGGCCGTACCTTGTAGGTAAATAAACTAATAATAAATGGTAACAGTAAAACAATACTGGTACTCGGCATGCATTCTTCTGTTGTTATGTACAGTAAGGGCGATACAGAGCCTAGTTCCTGCTCAAAAGAAAAGAACTCGGAATTGCATGACGCGGGTGCGTGTTATACACTAAAATTTTTCAGTTTTCACTAATTTTAAGTTATCACCCAGGTAACCACCAAATTTCACCCTGGTGGATGATATTTATTCTTCCGCACCGTCCATCCCTGCAGCATGTGCACCATGTTGCCACAGATTAGGCTCACTCACTTTCACATGGAATGCTTTTATTTATTTGACCTATGCAAAGATACAAAATTGAAATGCCACTGTGCAGAAGGGACAACCACGCATGTGGAACTCTTGCATGTCGAAGAGTATTGAGTAGTGCTACTAGCTCCAGGTAGAACAACCAAAAACTAAAAGCATGCAACCATGCCTTTTACCTAGTCCGCCTTTTTGTCTTTCATATAGCAACACTCGTTTATTGCGTACGATGCATCAGTACCTAATGTATTCAAAAATGCACATGTTAGTGTAGTACATTTACCCAAGTGATCATTATTAACGTAGTAAAACAGGAGCGAGACCAAAGAAGTGACACGTCCTGATATATAACACCTCTTTGTCCCCAGCAGTTGAACCGTTAGATATACAGGGTGTCCACCGTGACTATAGAAGTAATTTTGAAAAATTGGAAAATCGCTTTTTCCCAGCTTTAACCAATGGCAATGTACTCTATGCCTGAAGGCCCACCTTAAGATGACTCGGGAAAGCTTCTCTGACGATGCATTAATTAACTTTTTAATTATCAATGATAGAACACTGACCCAATGAGAACATCGGATCATTTAGGGTAACTGGGAACGTTACCGTTTTCAGAACAAAAATTGAGGCAGTTATAGTGCGAGGAAAGGGCCTGGAAAAAAGGTGCTCTGGTAGTCATTTTTCGATGCTCAAGTAGGAGCGCTCCCGTTTTCATTTCCTGTGTATGCGGGGGTGGGAAATAGCTGTCGCACCAATCTGTCCCCATGCAGGGTCTGTCCCCCCCTGAGGCAGTGTTTTCCCTCCCCTGCATACAGAGGAAAAGAAAATGTAAGCGCTTCTACTTGAGCGTCGAAAAAAGACCACCAGATCGCCTTATTTGCAGGCCCTTTCCTCGCGCTATAACTCTGTCGATTTTTTTTTCTGAAAACGGTAATGTTACCGGTGACCCCAAGGGATTCGGTGTTCTCACTGGGTCAATCTTCTATCGTTGATAATTAAAAAGTCAATTAACGAAAGTTAACTAATGCATCGACACAGAAGCTTGCCTGTGCCCTCTAAGGTGGGCCTTTAGGCATAGAGTACATCGCCATTGTTTAAAACTGGGAAAAAGTGATTTTTCTATTTTTAAAAAGTACTTCTATAGTTAAGGTGGCCACCCTGTATACTATACTCTTTCCCTTCATCGCACAATCGTGTGACACCTCCTGCGTCACTAGGGGAAGAATTAGTTTCTCAGGCAAGCAAAACGGATTTTATATTGTTCTGCACTTTTTAACTGTCCACATCTGCACTAGTCCAGTGAACGTTCATTTTAACAGTGCTGAACAGGATACGTGGTAGTTACAACGCTTGTGTGACTTCACAGAGAGCTTTTTGTTAAACGAACAACCCCCTATGGAACAGCGTGTATCCACTCTACAAGCATTTCTTCCTCAATAGATGCAAAAATGCACTCACCAACCAGTACGCCTACATAGCAGAAAGCGTAGTGGAAGATGTCCAGTGGGGTAAGATTCATGTCATTTTCCTCATAATCCCATACCTTGGACTTTTCGTCTTTTTGGTTTGAGCGTTTCTCTCGTAGGATGTCAAGCTCAATTGAGACACCTGCCATCTAGAAGAGAGTAAAGCATTTTTGATAGGCAGACAGAAGGCACGCTCTTGTTGAGCTCCATGGCCTCCACAGCACCTCTGATCATGGAAAGCTTTAAGGCTAGTTCACACATACGGCAATCGTGGACGACATAACAAACCGTGCCATTTCCTTGCCATTGTGATGCTGTGGCACCCTCCGCAGCACAGCAATTAGTTGAGACATGTCCAACTTTTGCTGTGATGCGACCTCTCCCACGCTCCATCGACCAATGGGCTCCGCGTGTGGCGGCTTCGTGTGGCAGCTGCAGATGGTGACCAACGGGGTTGCGTATGGACCACGGCGGAGGAAGAGACGGTGTGAAGAGCAGCGACAAGCGACAGCAGCACATCTAGTTGCCATAGATGGGTAGAAATCCAGCGAACCGGTAGAGATGTAGGAAGGGAGTTGCCTCAGGACAGAAGCCGCCGATATTTCGAACAGAGACTGTTCTTCTTCTGGGCCTAGTTGCCATCTAGTTGCCATTGTCGTTCACAGTCCCCCGTCCCCGCCGTTGCCGTATGTGTGAACCAGGTCTTAAAATGGGCAGTCTGGAGCTGTGGATTGATTTTGAGATTGATGCAAAATTACATCCAGCAGAGCATTGTAATTTTTAAATTAAACCGGGACAACAAACAGCACCTTTGTATCTGGTTTCAGTTTCACGGCGATGTAAACATGAGCTCCCGCACATCGGCAGACATCTCAAGAGTGTGTCACTGAGATAAAGGCGATTGATGTTTTGAGGTACAGTAAAACACAATCAGCAGTCAGTGGTTTGACTGCTTGGCAGAACAAAAACTGCAAGTTACCAACAGTGACGTATGTGGCAGCAGCAAAAGTGTTGCCACACAATTCAGTAAAAAATAATTGGCTTCAGATTTAAGTGAAATATTTTGCATGATGGTTGTGAGCATCGTAAGATATTACAGCATATGTTTAGCTTTGGTGCGTGTCCAGATTGTCGCTTTAAGAGTGCTTATGTTAAAGTGATGTCCGAAGAGATAAGTTTAAGAGTCAAGAAGCATGAGGATTCCTTTGCTGGATATCTCTTCGGGAATAAAAAGCAGTACTAAGGCCCGGTTTCACCAACGCTAGTTAACTTTGAACCGAGATCAAGGGTTGCTAAAACTTGAAGCGAACACTCAATTCTTTTTTACAAACGTTAGTTGGTGACGCGAAGAGTGTTTTAGTGGCAATAACTCCCTTTAATGAAGCAGAATCAAGCGCTAAATTCAAGTTAACGGATCGTTGATCTCGGTTCAAGTGTGAATCTGCGTTGGTGAAACCGGGCCTAAGCGTAGTAAATGTAAATAAAAGTTCACGGGACACTGCACTTATGTATTTCTTCATCGGACTGTCTCCGCGGTAGAAAACTGTAGTGAACAAAATTAAAACAGGTATCTCAGTTGCCGACGAAGAAATAAGCGAGCACTGTGTTCCGTAAACTTTTGTCCCAAGCTGTACGTACTACCTCGATTAGCTAACTTGGACAAAAGCTCATATGTTGAGGTGCATAATAGATGCGTTCATGCCTCAGGCATACCCTGAATTCAGTGTTATCCCTGCTCGACAACACAGTGTTTCACTTTCTCTGGGACACTGCAGAAACAGGCTAGATAGGACTATGGTTTCACATCAGATTTTTTGTAACATGCAATGTGTAAAGAAACAAAATGCCACCTTGTTATTAATCTTGGAGAGGTAGCAACGTAATCTCATACCCTAATTTTTTGCTCGTTTCGACAGATCAGGTTCTACTCTGTAGTAAAAAGCAAAGCAAGGGGTTCAACATCCCGCCTCGTTTGGGAGAAGGAATACGACTGTGAGATCCCCCTTCTGCATGTAAAGGTCCCAGAGAACCCTTCGAAAAATATTTTTCTGGCTACGTCTATGCTTGGGTAGAGCTATATTTTCCCACAGATCAGTTTCCAAACTGTGTCTTGTTATTCGTTACAATGTTGCACTGAAAAAAAAAATTTCACTTCTGATCAATGTTTTAATGTGGGAAGGGATGTGTTTGTACTGAAGTATACAACTGGTGTACACTTGGTGTACGAGCGTTTGGAAAGTTCGAGTGCTAGAATAAAGCGTTTGAGGGGTGCGCATTTACTAGACTGTAGTAACCGTAGCTGTAACTATAGTTACATTTCGAAGAAGGTGACCGTGACTGACTCTGTTGTTGTTGTTTTCACAAACTGGCTGTAACTGTAACTGGAAACGTTTTAAGGAACAAAAAACCTGCGTACTTAGTTCTACCAGCAAGATTTCCGAAATTGTGTTGCACCTTCCCCACTCGTACTCAGACTAATATCGCAGTATACTATTTCGATTTTTTTTAGTATCACCTTTCAGCTATGCACATACACAGGCTCTATACAGGATGTGTCTTTTATTCGTTACAGATTTGCTTTAACAGAAAGTTACGATAACAGCATAGATGTCGTTTCTGCAGTTGAGTTATATGGCCGTATATCCTCTCGGAGAGTGTATGTAACTAATATTCATTAACTAACTACGTGATTAGGGGATTTGGGGTAAAAAATATGGGAGACAATTTTGATATATTGAATTTTGAAATTCAAACAAGCACATGCTCTGAAATATCAGTTGTTGAATTTTACCATACAAATGAGCCGAAAACCAGAACGTCGCTCTTGAGGAGCACTTGACCTTTGCCGATGGAGGCTTATCTGGGTTGCAGAATGTCTGGTCTGGCCAACCGATCAGCACTTGCTCCAATCATCTCCATCGCTCCAAAGGACACGGTCCTGTGACGTGGAATGAGCACTGTCCACCCTGTGCTCATGATCGGCACGGTTTCAGCTCATTTGCATAGCAAAATTCGGCGATTGATATTTCAATGCGGCGTTGCTTGTTTCAGGGTTTTTAAAAGAGAGAATGTCTGCCTGGCCATATAGCCCACGTGCAAGAACAGTATCCATGCTGCTGTAATAGCTTTTTTTTAAATAAGAAATCTCTAACAAATGAAAGAAAACACCCTGTATGTATGTTACATATCCCACAGAGGGTAGAAGAACACCACTAGCCTTCTCTTTTGTAGCCATTGTCATATTTTCGAAGTATTCTGCGAAGTATTATGAAATTACAACATGTAGGTAGGTTACAAATGTTTTCTTTTGCATGACTTACCTTGAGGGTCAACATCATCTGAATGCAGTTTGTAATATCAGGAGGTGTTTGAATGTTATACATTTTAAGGTATTTGAAGAATATGAGATATCCGAAGGAGAAGACAAAACTCAATTTCGTACGAAACCTGCAAAGAGACATTTCCTGTAATGCTTCCTTTCTTTGAAAACAGAATCTGTTTTGTGCCATAAACATGCAGGTAAACATACACGATAAAAAGGTCATAAACGTACATACAGAACGTACAGGACATAAACGTACAGAATGTGTGCCATATGTGCCTAATGTGCCATAAAAGTCTATTAAGCAAAATCTACTTGTCTCTCTCAACTTTATGGGGCTTTTTATCATTATGTTTTTTATCAAGCATTATGCAGTGTTTATGTATGGTGAACTTTTGCCACGTACAACGAGTAACTTTATCAAATGTTAATAACCTAAAGAAATTTATTTTCTTGAATTGAGCTCTGAAATATGTCAAGGTAATGTTTTTTTTTCCCCCAGAATCAGGCAGCATATTGTAGTTTACCCAAATCCACCACTAAATATGCCACCTAATGCATCCTGTGCACCTTGTAGATAAATGTAGCTAACACCGTAATTTCCAGACAAGTGGATCTTTTAGTAGACTTTGGTAACACATTACCTGAAACACTCTATAATGAAGTTATTCAAAATATCTACGTATTAGGAACACTGTTGAAAGAATGCTAGTCTTGAACGACAACCTGAGAAGCATGAGTGGACCTGCCTGACTGGCACGTAGATAACGATGAGGCTATTGACGACGGTCATTGTTAACGGGTGTACCGTATGCCACCCCGATACAATGACCACTAAGATGATGCCAAAGACTGTACAGAAGTTTCGTCGCATGCCAGCACTTTGAATAATGTATAAGAAGTGTCCCATCATGACGCAGAGGAGCAGCAATCCCGTGTAAATGATGTCCGTGGAGAGATTCATCGTGCCTATGGTTAGATGACTGAACCTGAAAAATACAGTATCAAACAGAGATTGCTTGGATTGTGCTCTATACGTCTTGGTATTTTATGAATAATCATTTTATCATCATCATCATCACTCTTGTGTAGTTGTTTTTATATTCCTGTATTATAAATAAAGGAACAATTCTGACTGGCATACTCCCTGACGTGCTGGCCCTACTCACCGTTGGACAGTGGAGTAGCGTGGAGGGGGGCTAGGGGCGGTCGTCCCGGGTGCAAGATTTGTTTGGGGGCAAATTATTGACAGAGAGAAAAGTTTGAAATAGAAGCAGTGAAAATGTTTATCACTTGACAAAATCCAATTTTTTTTCACATTGTGCGCTATTGGAACGACCTTCTGGGAGCATCAAAGACAGAGGCGATTGAAGTGATTAGCGATTATGGGTTTAATGGCACAAAGGGCGATTGAAGCGAGTTTTGATATACCACGCCGGAGTAAATTTGCATCCTGTGTGCTTCAGCGTTGAGACAGCAGCGCATATTCTCAAAGTGAATGTTCAGGTTCAGATTTGCTTAATCCCTTTCGAAACTGGGCAGGTATCCGAACAAAAGGCAGATACCACAAGCGAACACCTAGACAAGTTGTCTAAGAAACTGGGAAAAATAACAGATAAAAGAGGATAACACATCCGATGGGTTGTTTGTGGGGTGTCACTGGCATCACTGGGGATCTTGCAGGCTTAGCTGTTCATGCTGCAAAAACACCACTTGGTTTGTACTTTGTTTGTTTGATACAGGCTCTTTTGATGTGCAGGAGTCGTGTGCTGTTTCGGTTTCTAATTTCCGGGAAATGTCTGCTGAGGCACGGTCCCTCGATCGCTGGCCGTGGCTGAGGCATGAATCAACCGAGCATGTTTGGGTGGGGGGGATATACTACTCATTTCGCTCCAGGCGCTGGGAACCCACGTTACGCCGCTCCGTTGGATATGCTGTTTTAAACAAATGTCAGAAAACTTGGGAATGCAACAACTGAGCCTTATCTGTTTTGTGCGGTTGTGACAAAGGCATAGATATTTTATTTTAGTTAAGATATGAGCACATCCAGGTGCTGGCCATCTATATACCTATTCTATCTATCTCTCTTTTGGGAGAGTCCTTACACACAGCGATTTCCACTTTCCCTCGGTCTGTATAGCCAAAAGTGGCTCGCAGTCTGAATTGATCCAATGCACGGTTGTACTTGCAATCACGTGGAATGGGTTGATGAGTTTGCCATTCCATTTGTGACACAAAATGTATACATATGAAAAGTTCGGACCGAAAGTGCCCTTATCTCTACTCTTAATGGTATAGCCGTCATCACACATGATATGGTAGCCAGAACCTGGAAACGGCAGGGCAAAGTTGGGATTATGTAAGAGCCCTTGTTAGGAGGGCGGCTTCGAGGGGCCCTAGGCAGGCGCGGATCTGGGGGAGGGGGAGGTTCAGGGGTCCGGACCCCCCTCAATTCCAGACTTGAACATAGGGTTCAGTGGACCAATCCCAGCATGCACGCAGTGGCGTATCTAGAGCTACCTGCGCCCATGGCAACCAGTTAGTCTGCGCCCCTGTTCAGGCACATATCGAGGACACAGTTGGTCATGTTTTGTAAATACTTTAATGAAATCCACAGAACTACTACACATGCAGATGGCCCACTAACGTCACATGATAGCCTTTCTAGCTTTTGCTGCTGCAAATTTGTCGATAATGTCACTGAAATCAATTTGTTCTGTTTCTTCTCGTTACACACTTAGGACAGCAAGCTCGGAAAGCCTGTCCTGGCCCATTGATGCTCTTAAATACGAAAGTATCAGCTTTAGCTTGCTAAATGACCGCTCACAGCTGGCAATTGAAACCGCGATCGTAAGCATTATCTGGACCGCAATCCGAAGGTTCGGGAAGACATTCTCATCTCCATAGTGAACAATAAATTCAAGAAGCTCTTTTGGGTCTCGATATTTTGTTTTCTGTGCGCCTCGCGAGCAACATTTTGCAGTCCAAAATTTCTTCGTACAGCTCGTTGCCGTCAACATCGGAAGTGTAAAATTTGCCGAAATCGCCCCTACACCTTTACACCTGCCCCAGCCCGACACACGGGTTCAGGTCGACCCTCTTGTTGGTCCGCCCGATACGAACTCTTTTCGTCGGGTCGATTTTCTTGCTCAGATATCTCTCTCAAAGTCCCACTGCTGCGATCGGCTTGCTACCTAAACATCCTCAAATGCTGCTGTCGCGTCTCGAGTAACCGTACAGGGTACTGGGATCTACCTTTTGTTTAGGCTGCTTTGGTCTCGGCCGTGACAGTCGCTCACTGAGCTGGTTCGGTTTGCTCACGGTGCCCCGTTCTCGTCAAATACGTCACGCGCCCAGTTTAGCTACCTCGTGGTTAACATTATGTCCTTGGGGATGCGTTTTCGTGTGTTCCGCACTAGGTTTCACATACAACCTCTCTAATGGCGGGTGCTTTAGATCATTTATGAATGTGCCAGGTTGAGTGCACGACCTGGCACATTCACACCCGACCACATAATGGCGCCCCTGTTCACCTGGCGCCCATGGCACCTGTCCACACCTGCCACACCCTAGATACGCCACTGCATGCACGTGGCACTTGTCCACAGCGGACCCACCTCGGGAAAATCTTAGATCCGCCCGTGGTCCTAGGTATACTTAACTACTTGTTACGCATCCGTTTTTGACGTGCAGCGCTATACCCACTCGGCAAGAGCCAACGATTACGTGATGTTCGTTTAGAAATAACACCGAGGAAGGAATAATTTTGCTGGTAAACGGAAATCCGGCTTCTCCTGACTTTATCCCTGCTTGCGGGGAAGCCACCTTGCAGGCATATGTCATGGGAAACAGCTACGAAACGAGATATAGAGAACGCTGCTAGCAAATTAGACACGCTTTCCGTGTGTCGCATTCTTCTTTAGTAAGCAGATTACAAAACGAGGATTAGTTGCCTGCTGTCAAACATATTGCGAGATTTATGTTTGCGGAGCGCAGCGCGGTAGATATTCGAACGCGCGCTCAACTGTCACAGCAGTGATCTCATGGAAGAAAGATTGCCTCACTTACCAGATACGCGAACTGTATTAGAGCGTTCCATACAGGTTATATCCAGACTGTTGCTGCATTCGATAGTGACACAGCATCCAACGGACGGGGAACCTCGCGCTCATCGTTGTTGTCTATATGCTGTGCGTATAGTCTGCAGGCAATTCTAGCTTGGCCGTGGTTTCCACTTTGTGTGCTGTGAAACGCGAAGAAAGTGGTGGGTGCGGTTCATATGCTTTTGAGAAAACCGATAATTGTGTTCGGTTGGCGTTGCGAAGATGTCAGTATGTATAGAACTTGTCGGCAGATGGGGCTTGAGGCTTCCTTCCCACAGAGCTCTGCGCTCTGCCTTCCCATGTTCCCATGTAAGCGCGGGAAGGCGGGAAGTTTGAACTCATCGTCTTTCCGGATTTGTTCCTCGAAAACAAACTGCGGAAGTATACCCACAGCTGTGTGAACAAAAGCTGTTTTCTGGCACGAATCGACGAATGTGAGATCACGTGCGCTAATTTTGGCGAGCAGACGACAAGCCATGCGTGGTTTCGGTTCTTCATTTGACAGCTATTTCCCAGCCGATTGGGTGTCTGCACTGTGAACTCAACAATGAAAACCTTGACATTTCAACGCTTGGGGCTGATAAAAGGTGAGGTAGGTTTTTGTCCTGCTGACTGTTCCTTTTGGTTTTCAAGCATTTTCGCCAGGTGCCAGAGAAAAGGGCGGGTCCAGACCGCCTCTTTGGTTAGTTGGACGGTACCTTTGTCGATGCGCTAACTGGGGGAGAGGGGGAAACTAATGTTTAAACTTTTTTCCGCTTTTTTTGGGGGGGGTGGGGGGGGATACTTGATAGAAGAGCCTGGATAGTTTACATGAAGTTGACTCATTAATATGAACTGAAACAGGAAGTCAGTTGTGCCGGCGCAAATCATTATTTCTCAAATTAACCCTCTACGTTGCGCGTGGGGGATGCGGAAAGAATGTTCGCGGAAAAAATGTCCCTGGGAAAGGACGCACAAGCAGTGACTGCGGAAACAAATGTCCACTGGGTGGAGCTACCATGGTGTGGTCCAATAGCCGCTGCTGGCTCTGCGGCCCAAGATCCAAGTCAGCGTCTGTCCAGCAAACTCCACAACTTTTTTCCTCCGAATTTTAATTCTGGAATGCCTGGCTGGTGTCAGTGGTGTGGTACACGGTTTGTTTCGGACGTACCAGTTGCATGTATGTGGTGAATGGCGCTGAGTGCGCTGCTATCAAGGGCGGGTCCAGGGTTTTTCTGAGAGCTAAGGGTGTCGGCGCCTTGGCCAGCATGGTAGATACACAATCTAGGTCAATTAAACACTATGTGAAGACAGAAATTGCGTAGGGGGTCAGGACATCCCGAACGCCCCACCGCCCCTCTGATCCACCTGTGACATAGTGCGGTTGCAAAGTACAAAGCATGTGCTTATCGAGTTGAACCGGGATTTACCGAAAACCAGATTTACTTTTTATGGGCAGATGCGTGAACAATAATAAAGGGACATCTAGAAGAATCGGCAAACTGTTTTATGTCGAGCATGAACAGCGGTCACCCGAATAATTTGCACTCTTTTCTGTGACCTCTGGTTATTGTCTCCACGTGTGGAATGTCCACATGCTAACATGGGCCATGGGCGGATCCAGACCCTCGGTTTGGGGGGGGGGGGGGGGGTTGTTGGAGCGCGTAGTGGGGGAGGGGGAGAGGGAAATTCAATGTATATACTGACGCTTTTTTGGGGGGGGGCGATCCCCCCTTGGATCCGCCACTGCCATGGACACAGAACAAACAACTATTGGGCGATGATTCTGAAGCGTTTTTGGGCACAGTCATCCAGCTGTTTCGGTTTGGAATCAGCTGCTGTATGTCCGCTACGTTCAAGGCCATTCGCGTTCGAACGGGTGCACCAATCGAAGTACTTTCGTTTTTGCAAGTATCTGTCCGATAGCACTTGCAAGCTGCGCACCGTGTGAATGAGTGGGAGGCGCTCATTATTTAAATAAAAATTCGAATGAGTTTCGTAAAAAACAAAAACAAGAAAAACATAACTTCTAAAGCAGGGCGCCGTGCGCTTTCAATTGGGTACTACACTTTCGGGACCTTCAGTTGACACCTTTTAGAGAAAAACCTGCCACCGAACCAGGTAATTCGTTGCAGTAATTAATTGGTTTCGGTTTACATATTTTGTCGCGGCTGGTCGCGGTGAAGCGCCAAAGGACGTAATTCATTGGTGGATAAAGGAGTGGAAGAGCGTCCTTTTGCGCTTCACCGCGACCAGCCGCAACAAAATATACTATGAGACGATTAAAAGAACGGTCGACGTTTCGACAATGGCACTGTCTTCGTCACTCCTGACGAAGAGAGTGACACTGTCGAAACGTCGACGCCCCTCCTCAAACGCTTGGCTACACATTAGTTATCTCCCCTCCCCTCCCCAATTATGCGCGCTTCGACGATCAAAACCGCCTGCCCCAAAAGCGCGGGTCTGGATCCGTCCCTGCCAAGGCATCGGCCGCACAGTTGACTTCTAATATAAAATGGTGAAAAGTGTAAACGCAAATGTACTAAGAAGTATATCTGGTCAAAGTTTAAAACGGATGCCGATATTATAGTGTTATATTTGAGCATTACAAAAACGCAATGCAGTTCTTGAAAATGGTAAACAGTTATATCCACGAGGAGTTCCTTCAGGCCTTCGCATTTTAGAAAATATGTAACTGTGACGTTTAAAAAAATAAATAGATAAATAAAAAAACGCCCGCATAGCGCCGACAGCCGGAATAACCCTGCCAATCGGGAACATTCTGGCCTCTGAACATGCTCTGAGTCATGCTTCAGACAAAAGAGACACAAGCCAGCAGGAGCTAAGTTCTGTACTGAATATATAGAGCACGGTACAAAGTACACAAATTGAAAGAAATTTCATGCAAAGTACAACACAAGTACCCAGAGACAGTACTTCAGTATACTTGGTATTTCAAGCACTTCCCAAGTTGGGAACCTTTGTACGATCCCAGGACCACATCTCACCCCACCCCCTCCATTGACTTTTTTTCCTCAAGGGGATGCCTCAAAACGTCAGTTTATACCATTGCACTTCCTTCTCTTCCCTCCTCCACTACGCGCTTCGACAAAGAACCCCCCCCCCCCCCCCCCCCCAGTCAAACCGAGGGCATGGATCTGCCCCTGGGTGTATTTATTTATTTATTTATTTATTTATTTCAGAATACCTCAAAGGTCCCTTGTGGACAGGTATGTGTACTGAAAGCTTGCAGCTTCGATGTCTTGTTGCATTCATAGAATACAAGGAGCACGTTTTGTTAAATAAGAAAGGGAACACAGCGAGTGCCGTTTGCTGCCGTCAGTATACTCAGTACTAAGCGCCGGGAGTTTATCGCGCGCTTGGTCTATGCCGCAAGAGGCGTTGCTCAAAGTTGACGTTCCCAACGTTGCTCAAAGTTGACATCGCTCACTGCATTGGCTGCGTTATTACAAGTCATTCATTCGCATGGTTACAAATTTGTATTGACAGTAACAGAAAGAAAGATATATCGAATAACGTATGGAACCGATCGAACCATTGGCTAGGCCTAAGGCACCTAGGATTCTGCTGTGATGCACGGCACAGTTCCCTTAGAAGTCGGCACAGGACGCACATTTCCCCAGGACTTGGTGGCAGGGTACAAGTTGCTTAGACACGCCGTCTTCCGCGAGGGACGTTAAATACGGGGTGCCGTGTGATGAGCTTTCATCGCACGTTAAAGAACCCTCAGGTGGGCAAAAGCAATCCACAGACCGACCGCTGTGGCGTCGCTCATGATCTCAGTAGTCTCGCGACGTAAACACCCAATTATTATTATTATTATTACATTTCCCCAGGGCGAAAGTCGTGACGTTGCCCACCTCTGGAGGCCAACAACGGCGAGCGGGCGAGCCCTTTCCTTTCACCATCACACGAAACATCTCCAGCGCTATCTACAGACCTCCTCCCCATAGGTGTATTTTGTGAGTGTATTTTTTTAGTGTATTTTATTTAGTCCCAGAGGCTATGGCGAACCTTCTACCAGAAGTCGAGCATAGCCCACCCTGACTCAAAAGGGATAGGACATGGCTGCTACTACTACTACTACATATTAGGGGGAAAAAAGATTAGGCGCAACTGAACCCGAACGTATATCACTCTGTCAAGCATCAGCATTCTTCTTTTATTTCATTTTATTTCTTTGCCTATGATGTCGCAAGACATCTGCCCTGATTTTGAACCGCTGTGATGCACGGAATGAGGGTTGTGAGATTGGCAACCATGAAGAAAAGAGGGCGAGAGAAAAACAGCAGCGGGAAAGGGGAAAGGGATATTCGCATGGCGGGCGCGGGATGTTTATTTCCTGTGAGCTATGGCAGCGAAGAAAACGATTACAAATTATGTGGAACGATTGAAACAGTTTGAAGAATTGTGCGAAAAAGCAGCGAAAACGGCGACGTCTCAACTGCCCATTGCAGGAAAAGATTTCGTATTTTTCACTCAGGATGCCTTGGCAAAGCAAAAGCAGCTGTGGATACCATCGAAGAGTACGAGCAAAGAAACCCATCCCAATGATCCGTCTGCCTCCGACACGCATAGAGATTTACGTAGAGGTGTTTCTAACACTGTTTCGCCATCGAAGACTAATCTTAATTTTACCAATAACTTTAGGGGCCTTCAAAACAATCCTCATGTCTCTCAGGGAGTTAAAGAAGGTGCTTCCAACACGTTTAAAAAGTTACCTCTCAGCGTTTCTAGTTCAGTTGCACCTGCTCGAGCCAGTTTTAACTCGAACACCAATTGTAAGGAACCGAAGAACAAAGCTTTAGAAGCATGCGGAGCTAGCTTGGCTGCGAAAAATGTCGTTGGAGGCATAACAAATGGAAAAAAGCCAGAAGCCGCACTTGTAAGAGCTACTACATCGAAAAATGCGGCTTCTGCGACTGTGGTGGTTCCGGAGAGTCAGTTTCCCAGCAGCCCTGAATTTGAATGGTCCGATGACGATGGTGATGAATACATCGACATCCCAACACCATCGCCTCCGAACTTGATTGTTGACAGCGATGACGAATTTGTCAGTGGTCAACCTGAACTGGTTAAGCTGCAACAGGACTCAACTCTACATAGCAGCAAGTTCACAAGCATTAACGAAGATTGCCTGAACCCTTCAGATATTGCACAAATAGAAAACAGCCAATGGCTTTCAAAGAGCCTAGTTGCATCGGACAACTTAGATTTAGCATTGAAGGAACTGCAAGGTATGAACCATAGTCTTGCGGCCCATGTTTGTAACCTTATCTACAAGATCAGGAACGTTCCCTCAACAGTGATTAAATTGTTAGAACTCCGTCTCAAAGTGGTTGAACAGCTGAGAAGAATAGCTACCCTACAAAACTGTAGTCGGAAAGGGAATGGTCCATCCATTGACGTAGAAGCAATTTCGTCGAACAGCCCAAGAAATGTCACACCGCCCAGCACAAGCAGGGCTAGCACAAGCAATATGTTATCGCTGTCTGCCAAAATAAAGCAAGTTGCATCATCCGAGAAGCGTATCAGTGCTTTCTTTGCACCAAAGAAAAGCTCTGAAGCCGACTCTGCCTATTTCAATCCACCATCGACATCCACGCAAGCTCGACCCGGGACGTCCTTACCTGTGCCAGACAGTGAAATGATCTGCGACAGTGAAACCCAGCAGTGCACAGTGAACTTACCCTCTCATGATTCTGCTGGGACGTCGGGAAAATTTTTCGGTCCGCATCAGGACGACGGAGCTTCGGCACAACTCAAGGGATTTAACTTTCCCCACTCGCAGGAGATGCGTAATAAATTTGCATCAGTTTTTGGTCTGAAACAGTTTCGGCATAATCAGCTGGAAGCCATCAATGCGGCCCTCTTGGGTGAGGACTGCTTTGTGCTCATGCCAACGGGTGGAGGGAAGAGCCTGTGCTATCAGTTACCATCCGTCGTGGGACGGGGAGTTACTGTTGTCATTTCTCCACTCAAGTCTCTCATTCAAGATCAGGTAGCTATAAAAGCCATCAATGCTGTTAAAAGAAAGTGGTAATTGCAAAATGATTCTCTCGAAAGCAGGTCGAAAGTGGGGATAAAAGCACACATGCAAGTAGGGACGTGTTCGCTGCACATTCTACATGTTATTGCTCGAAAAAGAAAGTTCTAAGTGTGACCTACAGACAGCACCAAATGGGCTCTAAAGTTACTCATTAAGTACAGCATTCATGCAATTACATTTAACTACATAAGCAAGTTTTAGTGCATAAACGTATGTTTAACTGCAGTCACATTTACTGGTTATATGAACTTCATGATAAATGGAAACACACAAAAACAGAGGGACAGACACAGAGTGTGCACTGACGAGAAACTTTAGCGAAGAATACTAAATAGTGAAAAAAATACACATACCCACAAAAAAGCACGCACACTGAGGTTGCGAGTGAGTGCTTGTCCTGTGTGTTCCCCTTCTTTACATGTCTTTTTCCATTTACAATGATGATGTACCAATGAGCCCAATTCAACACACTTGTGTAGTTACAAAAATGACACACATTTTCAGGCAATAGTTAAATTTTAGAATTGGCGAATTTGAATTATTTGTTTTGTGGTCTGTGCTTTTACGCCGTGCAAAGGAAACAATGCGGAAGAATCGCAGCTTTTATCGTCGTTTATCTTCAGGTTCAGAAGATGGCAGCACTAGATGTTCCAGCTGCCCACCTCTCGGGGGAATCTGACAGCAGCGGCGTCTACCAGGACTTGTACCGCGCAAACCCTGAGACGAAACTCTTGTACGTTACTCCGGAGAAGGTTGGCGCCAGCGGACGTCTGCTAGGAGCACTGCAGACCCTGCATACGAGAGGACTCCTTGCACGCTTCATTGTGGACGAGGCGCACTGCGTTAGCCAGTGGGGACATGATTTCCGGCCAGATTACAAGCGCCTGAGTGTTCTACGTGAGAAGTTTAAGGGAGTTCCTCTCATGGCACTGACAGCCACTGCAACTCCTAGGGTGCGTACGGACATTTTGCATCAGTTGGGAATGCCACGTCCACGGTGGTTCTTGCAAAGCTTCAACCGGCCTAACCTGCGTTACGAGGTATGTCGGCGGCTTCTTCCTGTTCACATTTCTGCTCTTTGCTGGTAGTGATCGCTTTAACCCTGGAATATAATCGTGCTTTTGGTATCACCACACGTTGAAAGTGGATTCGGGTCAAATAATAAATAATACCGCCGCGATGCAGCCATTTAAATGGCCTTTGAAATGAATGACGATTGAAATGAATAGTGGTTGGCCCGTGCTACATGGCCATTTTCAGCTACCATTCACTGAGATGCTCCTCGTCACAACAGAGGTTAGTTCAACACCACTGAGGCACTCGAGCGCCCTCAAAAACTCACAACTTCATGCTCAGTGAAGAGTTAAGCACTCGACAAAAGCACAACAGGAAAACTGCAACACATATAATAAACAAGAATTGTGACATCACAGATATAGACGTATGGCTGGACGTCATGGTTGTACAAAAATGCATATTACATTACAGGGTATAATGAGCAATTAGAACACCATTAAAATTCCAGAATTGCTTTTTTTTGCACTGTGTTTTCCTTCGCTAAAGACCCCTTTTATTTACTAAAACTTACGTGGATGGACAAATGAATGGATGTCCTGCTGCACTAGCAGCACGTGGCTTGTAACATGTCAGTCTCTCAAGGAGCATTGGATCTGGGGCATGTGGCAGCAGCATATTGTCGAAGGGTCTTGAGATGTTCAGCTGCCATTTGTTTCAATTCACGTTGGAATGCACATGTAACACGGCAATGTGCAGCAAAGATCCAAGAGAGCGCGAGTTGGGTGCTATCGAGGGACAACACGGTGCGGAACACAGACAGCACGACACAACCGCCTTCTAGCAACTGCCTCATATTTTGACAGAACCGGTTAACCTGACAGTAGAGAGAAGGACAGAGCAAGGTTAAGTGAAGTGACACAGAAAATCTAATTCTTTTTGAGACAGCTCAACGGATGGCGATCTGACGGAGGCTTTCTTTTCCCATATACAGTCGGACCTCGTTTTATGAACCCTCGTTATACGAATTCCCTCAACTTACGAACGGCTCCACAGGGAACGAAACTTTTTCCGTGTATTTTGACCTCGTTTTACGAACCCTCGATATCCGAACTATGACCGGATTATTAGGGAACGGACCCAAAGTAGCCAAGCCATTCTGACCTCGATATACGAACGGGCGTTATGAACGCACAGAGGACAGGCCAATGGACCGGAGGATAATGAAAGTTCCTGAGTACATGCTGCCAAGGTCAAACATACAATGTCCCAATGCCACTACGTTCCACAAACATGATTCACCATTTCCTGAAAGAATAATTCGGGGGTTTACAGCCGAACGGTTGTGAGTTTGGACCACGTCTCCAAGATGGAAACATCTTGCCATTCCAAGAGAAGGCATTCAGTCCTGACAGCCGGTGACAAGCGTGATATTTGCTGTTGGAAACAGTCTCATCCGCGCGCGATACGGTACTCTGAGGACCGGGTGTATGAGTCAAGTGTCAGACTTCTGTCATCTCTTCTAAACAGGATAGACCCTGCAGAAAGTATGGTGCAAAGCACAATTACGCAGTATTTTCAAAAATAAAACTTATTCAAATCAATTTCCTGTGGTTTTGTGAGGTGTTTGTGCAGTGCACACCTCGGACCTCGATTTACGAATACCTCGATTTACGAACGATTTTCTGGGAAACGAAGGGTGTTCATAAAGTGAGATTTGACTGTAAGAGCGGCTTCAATAATCTCTCTGCCCTTTTCTTTGCGGGAGGCTACATGCCTCGTCCCATTTAGCTGGGCTTCGCAGCCGCATCGTTTAATTTGGGAGCTCACTGGAGCCTGCACGCTGTTTCTATCTGAGTTGGCATGTTCTCGGAGCCTGTCATTTGTGCATCTCCCAGTATGGCCCGCATAAATGCCTCGGCAGGAAAGAGGTATTTCATAAACAGTCTCTGGTTTGCACTTGGCAAAGCCGGTTCCGTGCCTCTTGTTGCATCTTTCTGTGAGTGCATTCACTTTCTTGCAGGGGAAAGCTAGTTTGTTGTTGCACTTGGAAACAACATCGATCCCACGTTGCTTGCCTACTTTCCTAATTTTATGAGAAATACATACCACGGTGGTGTTTCATCACTAGGGAGTTTTAGGAGAATGTAGAAGCGTCACGATACTATTTCCGAAAACTTGATAAGCCAGTCGCCTGATTCCTTTGCAGCAGCTGTCATCATGTTGCTGATATCTGATTGACTGATAGCGATACACTCTGAATCGGAGGGCGCTTACGATTTCCAATTTGGCCCTCTTACTCGCACTTCACCTTGATTTTTCGTACTCCAGGTCTGCTGTCTCGACGATGGTGGAGGTAGTACACATTTACTTCACTCGTGAATTGTTGGGAATAGTACTGATGTGAGAATAGGATAGCATTGGGAAACAAGAAGACAAACACAGTGACGGTCGCTGAGAAGACCAAGACTAAGACACTGAGGTGATACAAACCAATTTGATACATGTACCAACTGGCCCCATATGTCACCTTAAGAGTACTGGTAGGAGGATAAGACAAAAGGAGCCTAAGGGCATGTTTTAAAAGCCAAGAATGTTAGTGTAATTAAGTACTAAAATTTGAGAGTTATGGCTTATGCAATGGTGAAACCATGTGCTACACAAAAAACAGATTTGCAGAAACAGCAAGCAATTAACTCATTTGTAGCGAGACAGGTCGTTCAGCTGTGTGCCAATCCCATGTTAAGCACCAGAACATGTGTAGCCTGTAGCCCACAGACCTGCATGTCCCACACCAAGAATACAAGTAGGCAGTGCACTCAAATAGTAACAAGACACAAAACCCTTTACTCCTTAAAGCTGGACAACGCTAGCCCAAAAGGATCTCCTTTACTTTTACTGTCTCTGTGTACCAACTGTGCCACCTTGTCCTAAGAGCATATTATTGCTGTCATGTGCCCTCTCCCAGATAACCAGAAAAGTCTTATGAACATCCATAAGACGAGTAGTTCTGGATATTGTGCACATCTAATAGATATCCATTTTAATCCGGTGGACATTCCATGGATGTACTATCAACATGTAAAACCCATCCACACCTCTAACTAAGCATGTCTAATGGACGTAACTACTGGACGTTTGTGACATCCATTAGATGTCAGTTCAAAGCACATGGATGTCCATAGGACATCTATTAGAATTAATACGGGCCTAACATTTTTACGGGTTTCCTAAAAATCCAGCTACTGAAGTATCAATATGCAGTGTTATGTTAGGTGTGTACTACGGCAATTTCAGGGCAAGCCTTGCAGTTGCAGCCGAACATGTAACATGACTGGTGTTGCGAGATGCCAAATCCCGCAGAATTCGGCAGTCAACTCACGCCCCGTTACGCCTCTCGTACGGGTAGCATTTGAGCCTCGATCGTCCGCTTTAAATGCCTAAACTGCCTAAACAACGTATAACTGCTACCTCCCATTGTTAACTCGGGAAACTGTATGGGGCCATTAGGAAAGGTGAGCAACCCTCTTGCTGTGGGTTTGGATAGTTGAACAGAACTAGCCACCATAGGTAACATGCAAGCATCCCTCGGTAGTCTTCATTTGAATGCTCCCTATGTGTATTGTCACCGAGCAGGAGAGCTACCTTTGAAAGTAAGCTCATTTACCACAGATACATCATGTACATGTATACATACAAATAGTTGGAGCACGTTTGTTACGTGTTGCGAGCGCCTAACACACTTGTAACGGTGATGAGGATGTGTTTGCACGATTAATACATATGTCTGCACTGAATCAAGCTACCGACTTACATTTCTGACATCCCTTCTCACCAAATAGTGTGTTTGTAATTCATGCTATCGTCTATGATGTCTTTACCTGCTGTGTGGAGGTGTAAAACGAACAGGTTTCCTGTGTTGGTTGCAGAGTGCTATGAGAGCTCCTCCCACAGAGCAGGACGTGGACGATGAAAAAACAACGTAATGCTTTGACTTGTTTCGAAATATCCTGCATTCTCTCAAATTATTCAATTGCTTCTAGCACTAAACAAATATTACCATTAGATAGGCAGTTGGAACAATGTCTTATAAATGTATCATAAGTTTGCGCCATCCATTATACATCCATTGCACCTGCTAGATGGATGCACAGTGGACGTCTAGAATATGGGTACAATGCATGTTCCATAGACCTCCACCTAATTTCAACGTGCTAACAGTACGTATAATAGATGATAATTAGACGTCCCTCTCGGTCCTAGATATTTGGATATTCCTGGTACATCCAGTAGACATTCGTGGTTCGCTGGGCTATAGTCGTGGTTGTTATGCACTGGAAACCCATACTGTGGCAGCTCATTCTACGATTACGCCATACTGTCAGATCGCATATAAGCATGTAATGCGGCATTCTATTAGCATTGTACAGTCAACCCCCATTTATCCGGACTTCACTTATCCCGATACCATACTATATGGACATAAATTGTGGGGACAGATTTCACCGTATGCATTTCAGCTTCACTTACCCGGGCTTCAGCTTCCGGACCTAGAAGGGAATTTCCAGGAACCACTGTAGGAAAGTGGCCAACAGCAACCTGCTTCACTTATCTGGTCTTGAGTCAGAGCCAGTGTGGGACATACACTTTCTCCAGCAGGGGCGACAACCTTGAGCCAACTCTATGCTCTGCTTCAAGGATTTTTCCTTTTCCCACTGTACCCTTGAGGGGCTGATGGCCAGTCCCATCATTTAAAGCGGTAGAGGAAGATCCTTCAGTTAGAAAGTCCTCCAGCAGATCTCGAGTACCTCGATGTGGACGGACACGATGAAGCGTGCGTCATCATTACTGGTGAAGGTGTCGTTGATATGGTTGATTGCAATGACGACAGTCGTGAATCAGGTGACACTGAAGAAGCACGGGTGGTGACGCTCCAAGAGACCCGAAATACACTCAGAACTGTTTTTATGTTTTTTGAGCAAAGTAATAATGTTCCTTAAGTTTGTGCCATAAGTAAGAGCTTGGGAGAACTCGGTGCTTGTAGTAACCTTGCGCAATTCAGTATGGACAGTTTCACACCCAATACGAAATAAATACGGGACTCGTAGCTCAATATATTGTGTTTCACATATCCAGATGCCCTGCTATCCGGACATATTTGCTGGGTACGATCAAGTCAGGATCAACGGGTGTTGATTGTATTTTGTTATTATGCATTAACCAAGTGCTGGGTTTGAGAAATGAATGCACATTCAGAGCTTCACAGTTCCTGCAACGCAGTGAAGTTTACATCACTCCATGTGTGCACTTTAGGGAAGGTTCATGACAGGTACAAAATTGTATGAAATCAGTAAGATGATGAACTTTTTCTACAGACGAACGAAAAGACGACTTCTGAGAAGGACCAACTTTGCTATCTCTCACTACAGCTGCAGGTGTTGGGAGATTGCGCACCATTACATAATCGTATGCGTTACAGGTGAGGCCCAAGAGCGGCCGCTCTGTGCTCAAGACCATTGTGGAACTGCTCAAGGGGCAGTTTGCACGGCAAAGTGGGATCATCTACTGCTTTTCGCGGAAGGAGTGTGATCAGATGGCTTCGGACCTGAGCGGGGAAGGAGTGCCGACCCTGTCGTACCATGCGGGCTTGGATGATGCAAAGCGAAATCAGGTGCAGCGCCTGTGGATTGATGACAAGGTGATGTCCCAAGTCTCTTCGACAACCTTCTGTTCACCAAATTTATAAATATAATATATCTGATAAGGCACTCGAGTCTGAAAATTCACTTACATACTAGATGGCATCTGAAGGCTGGCGTCTTCTCAGAGTATTAAATTAGTGATCTTCAGACGTCTTTTTGAAGCTACATTCGCTGACTGTGTTGCATTTGTTGCTTAACGTTACAGTGTTAACGAGAGGTAAGAGGGGACGACCTCATGTTCTCTCATCTCTCTGTTAGTATTGATGGTTGACTCATCGATTGATTCCATCAAGATGGTCTGATTTCTTCAGGTACGAGTTGTATGTGCCACCATAGCATTTGGCATGGGGATTGACAAGCCGGATGTACGCTTTGTTCTGCATCATTCATTACCTAAATCTGTGGAGGGTTACTACCAGGAGTCAGGTCGTGCTGGCCGTGACGGGCGCACCGCTGTCTGCATACTTTTCTACAAGTGAGTACTTTCCATTACTTATGGCAAATGTGGGATGTTATAACATGAAGAGCACACATATCATCGTCATAGACAGGTAGAAAATCTAGCGAACCAGTGGAGAAATGTGAAGGGAATAGCCTCAGGATCAGAGTCGCCGATATTAAAAATAGTGAGTGTCCCAGAAGAAGAACAGCCCCTGTTCGAAATATTGGCGGCTCTCACGCTGAGGCTACTCCCTTAACATATTATGATCGTGTCTGTTTAGTTTTTCCTGTATACTGTTCATAAGGCCTATTTATACTGCGACATCCGAAGACGAAGGGTCAAGCAGTGAGTCGTCGTGCAACTGATCTGCTACGGCACACAGCATTACCTTTTTTTGTGCTTCTGTTTATACTCAGTTGTGAACCAGCGCAACTGAATGACGTTCCTCTCTTTGTGCATATGCATCACCATAGCAATGTCCGTGCATCGTGAATAGCGTGAGGGGTTGTGGTATTTGCCTTGAGATCGAACTTGAGATCGAGGTGGCGCTGCAGCGGAGCTCGAATGGGGATACGGCATGATGCTGTGCAGTAGGCGCAGGCTTTGCTACGCGGGTTTCACAGTGCTTCTGGATGAAATGCCGCTGTCAGTGCCTCACATATCGCAGATCTGTTCAAATGTGCTACTTAGAACGCTGATAAGGTGTGAAAGTCACGGGACCCAAGTCCAGTCAGGGGACTGTTCCTTAGCAATGCCAAAGCGACACGGGCAGCTAGTTGCAGGCGTTGCCACCGTGGCGCATGGTCGCAATTTTTAAAAATAATTCTGCAATATTTATGCATCTGTTGAATGAATCACTTTGCACCTTCTGTGCTTGTTTAACAAATCCATGCACATATATACACAACCTCAAAACCACACTTGGAGCGGTGCTAGCAAATCTTTAATGGTGCCCTCACCCTCCTCACTTTGCATCATACCCAGAGATACGTGTTTGGCTGCATATACAGGGTGGTCCACCAACCATGATAGAAATTCATAGTAAAAAACGTAGGCCCCGGAGAGACATGTAGTCACGGGATTTTTTTCTGCCAATAACTTTTGCCACATATTGGTAACATTTTAATTTCATTTCAATTGACGGAAAGTTAATTTCTTGAACTGAGCTCCGAAATTTTTCCGAGCTCCGAAATCCCACTCGTAATGCAGTGGCAATTGCCGAAATAAACTTGCTGAAAATCTGTGGAAATGAGCCCTTGGCTCCGCCTGTTTTTTGACGGCTCATAGTTTGAGCGCAAAGCTGCGAAGAAAGGAGGCTACATTGACATGCCACACGAGGGGGAAAAGGTTACAAGCCTTGCCCACAGAACAAACACACGCCTTATCAAAAATGAGATCACCCGAAGGCTTGTGGCAAAAGTTATTGGCAGAAAAAAATCCCTTGACCGCATGTCTCACCAGGGCCTACGTTTTTTACTATGGATTTCTATCATGGTTGGTGGACCACCCTGTATGAGCCAACACCTTTTGAGTGTGTATAGAACGTTCATCGGTGCCCCACAGGTTGTGGGCAGCAAAAAGGGGATGTTGGATAGTATATACTCTCTAGGATTTGCACAGCATGTTTCCCCGGTCAATGTATTGCCTCTTCACTCGTGCCTCTTTTTATATTATAATGTTTCATCGTTGCACCAGCTACGGGGACATGCACCGCATACGACGCATGGTGGAACAGGACGTCTCTAACCCAGCTGCTCGACAGACTCACCTCACCAATCTCTGGCATGTGGTCAACTTCTGTGAGAACCGCACAGACTGTCGTCGTGCGCAGGTAACGTACCAGCATATAGCATTATGAACTTTCTGTAGACTTTCTGTAGACAGTCTTGGGTTTTCCGATAAATTTTGTCTCGATGCTATCCTGATTCTCGTTTTTGGTGACTGGCGAAGCAGTGCTTGAATTTTAGTGTGTTGGACAATAATGTGGTGGATGTGCTGTAGCTGTAGCATTTCCGTAGCAAGCATTAGACGTGCCTACAGGGACAGTTGCATCCATTCCAGTCGATTTCGAAACTATGGTGTCATTTTATTCCTCGTGGGCCACTGACCACGGTATTGAAAATCTCACGTGAAAGAGTGGCATATTTGGCCATTATTAATGTGCTAGCATTAGAAGGGTCATCTCAAAGGAACACGGCAGTGTTGATCTGCAGACTGACGTGCAGACGGTAGCGGCCCCTGTCAGAAGCGCATCCCTGACGTGGAAAACAGGATCACATGGCAGCCGCTTTGGCAGCGTATCTACTGCTGTTTCCTTCTGCTGATCTGATCTTCTAGCTTCATATACGAGCCTTTGCATTGATTGATTTCTGGTGTGATACATCAGCTCGTATGATGTCGAATTAAGTTTTCGGAGAATACGCGCAAGCTCTGGATTTTAAGAGACCGCGGAGTCCAACGCCGTCATTCACAGCATATGTCGTCATGGAGATCGCATAATTCTGTATCTTCCATGAACGCGAACTGTAATTCCTGGTGAAATCCTTGTCAACAATGTATGCCTCAAATTTATAGTGCCATGACAACGATTTAGTGTACGCTTTATGTCGTCACCTTCTAAAAATCACGGTGCATGTTGAGTACCTTCCCGTACACCAGAAAATAAAAAAAGTTTTAGCCTAAATAGCAAACTAGTCTGCTTAAAAAGTGATGCACTATTGCGATTTAATGTGTGTCAGTTAATTGTAAATTTTGTCTGCATTGTCACGAGATCATTGCCGTTTATCATTAATTACGGGTCGATTATTTGTCACTCAACTCCAGTATACACCATTTTATTTTCCATATACCGACTTTTAAAATGTTAAATGCAGTACAGTATTAAATTTCAGGGTTGATGGTTGCAAACACTGTTTTCTCTCCCGCATTTAGACATAACCTAATAAGAAATACATGTTTATCATTAGACGGAGCTCATCATGTGCTTGTCACATAATATTTGTTCTGCAAAAACAGCACAGGGGTGAGCAGTGACCTACACGTTGTGCAACCATTCAAACTAGACTAAGTGCAAATATCGCAAGAAGGAAAACTGAAGCAGTCTTCCAAAACCGCACTGAAAGTTTAAATTAGCCGGCAGGTGCTTTGATCATTACTAAGCGTCTCATGAGCATGCCTACCATTAGCAAGAAAATAATTTCTTTGCTTTCTTTCTGTCTTTTTATTCTTCATTCCTCTCATCATTGAGCGTCTTTGCCATCTCGCGAACCTATTCATAGCTCAAGCTGCATGAATGAACCAGTCGAGAAGCAGGCTTGTTGAGTGGCAAAAACTACTTATCGTGCCAAGAAAAGGTTAAAATACCAGGGTGTCTACAAACCTGGAAAATTGGGAATTGTCAGGGAATCTTGATGTGGCTAAAAAAGTCGAGGAATTGTCAGGGAATTTGGCCAGAAAGCAGCTGAAGTCAGAAAATCGCAGACAAGTGCTGTGATGAATCGACGTACGATGAATCGTGTACCGACGGGTGGTTGAGTGGCGATGCCGCAGCAACGTTGCCGTGAGTAGCAGTTCGCCAATACGATGTTCTGAGGCAGAAAAGTAGGGTAGCCCCTCACTAATATGATTAATAAATTGTCTGTTCTGTAAGGGATTTGTATCAAAACATAGGAGCAGGTACCTAGTTCCCTTTTGTTTTTGTCAGGGAATTCGCTCGAAATAGTCAGTGAAAACATGGAAAAGGCAGGGAATTTGAAGGCTGTAGTTTGCTAGACACCCTGAAAATGTGGTGTGGGCACTAGACAACGAGCAGAATAAGAAAGAACATTGAAATAGTGAGGCTAAATGAGGGAGCTGTGAATCCTGCTTGCATGCGCCGAAGCAGGCGGGAGTCACGTGATCCTACTTCTCCGTAAAAACGACGGCAGCGCCCCTCCGTCAAGTGGTGGAGCTCGCGCAGTACAGTGGAGTGCCGGGACAAGTAGGCGACAAAGGAAAACAGAATCCGATCAAGGGCGACAGGCTGCCACGACTGAAGAGCAACGTAACTAAAAGAAGGAACCAAAGAAAAGAAGCTGAAGAGAAAGGAGGAACCAAAAGAAGGAGCCAAATAAAAAAAATAGAGAGAGAGAGAAAGGGTGAAGCAAAAGAAGGAATCAAAGAAAAGAAGCAAATTTAGAAAGGAGGAAGCAAAAGATGGAACCAAAGGCTTATGCTAATGCATTCCCAAAGGATCCACCAATATATCTTCCTAAATTTTTTGGTGGAATACATGACAAGAGCAGGTGCCTGATGTTGAGAGCATGGCAGAATGTCCTCTCTGGAAAATCGAGAAAACGTCACCTTCTAAGAACCAGTAAAAATCGTTCACTTAATACCTAAGCACAGTTTGGACAACAAATTTAGCCCAGTAAATTGTCAGCCGATGCCGAACATAGTGGTATCAGCTTGATAGATAGGATGGGTTCCCTGATGCGATCGTCCCTTTAATGCTGATGTGCCAAACCTAACATGTGAAGGCTTAAAGGACATAAAAACATATTCTAGGTTAAAGGGTTTGAGAAACCAAATGCAACCCACTAAATGTGTGGCATCGTTTCATACATTGTAGTCCACGGAGCCGACACGGAAAGTCCCACATTGATCACTTGACCTTTTTTTTTTGCTATTGGATTTTCAAAAAGGCATTGTTTTCAAGCCACCTTCAATGGTGGCGCCGAACAGTACGGAGAGACATTGGCAGACGAACAGGAAGTGACGTTTTAGGTATGCGCGCTTGCCCGAAGTTCCCAAGGGTCACCGTGCTGAAACCGGTCCGGCGGCCATCTCCCTCTTTACGACGGCTTACGTCGTCATGGAAACGGAAAAGAATGGTCTTCCTTTCTCGAACATGAGACGTCATTCCGAAAACGGTCGAGGAGGTTAAGAGCTGGAAGAGACGGAGAAGTTCGCTCAGCGCGCGACCTTTGGATTGCAATAGCTTCGTAACGCATGATCGCAAAGACATAGCTTTTTGATGGTCATGTTCGGAACACATAGATCAATATGTACCAGGTGATTTCTTCAAAAGTTTGAAAGTGGTTTCAAAACCCCCTTAAAAGATGCCCTTCAAATTTAGCTATGCATAGAAAGGGATGTTCCCACGAAAAAACATGCTTGCAGTCCATTACGCTTTTGTTTTTACATTTTCCACATCCACCTATTTAGTGTGTTCATTAATGAATTTTTGGTAATTAGACATCTTGTAATTGTATACTCTCGTCGAGAGGATGTCCACCTGCCTGAAGGACCCACCCACAAAAAAATATCTCCTGCTGCTCTCATAGCTTTTTTATTAACGGGCATTTTATTAACGTAGCTTTTATTATTATTTAAATTTATTTTATTGTGATGCATAAAAATGAACACCCTGTGTATTTGCAACAGCTTCTTCAATACGTATCTACTTTCACTCAGTATTTTTGTGGCTGCGTCACTTTTCAGTAAACAGTGGGTTGAGGGCAAAATCCACAATGGCACATATACAACTATCAGAACTGAGAATTTTCCGAATCTTGCTAAATATTTCGGCATTCAGGAAAAGAAATTTATTGGCCTATGTGGCATCCAAAATGCTTTTCTGCAACCATACACAGGGTGGGTTTCAAAATATCTACATTATTTTGTTGTTGCCCTCTTACTCAAGCAACTTTACTGGGTGATTCTCTCATGCTCAGGCGGTTCCCATTTGTAGAACTGGAAACAAGTTAGTAGACAGGTAGAAATCCAGCGAACCAGTACGGAAGTATGAAGGGAATTTCCTCAAGGACAAGAGCCGCCGATATCTCGAACAGCGACTGTTCTTCTTCTGGCGAGTTAGGGTAGCTGTAAACAACTGCAGACCAATTTCCCTCCTAAACCGTACCTGTTACTGGTACATGTTTGAAGTTATATTATATATATATATTATATATAGTAATAATATATTATATAAATATATAATATTATATATTATATATTGAAGTTAGTTATAGGCACACATTTTATATAAGGTTCCATATGAAGATGTTGCACTTCTGGAAACAAACTAGGTGCTTAGAAATTGTCAACACAGTATCTGTCAAACGTTAGATGGTGCTTTCTTAGTCTTCGCTTTTTCATTCCGTTCCCCACTTAAGTGTTATATTTGCAAACAAAGCATGACTCCTGCATGTTTTGAGTGAACAAATGATGTTTCTGAAGTTGACATCATCAGCTACAGGAGGTGAATTTTACGCAAATGACAGTGGACAGTTTCAATTGTGCAATCAAAGGAGAAAGTAGCCTTGGCAGATGGCCCAGTCTCTTTGCATGACTTCAGCACCTTCTTGAGTCACTCTACTCTTACACACTTTTTCGAGGTGTGGAGGATTTTTGAAAGGTGCGCGAAACATGGGCTTCGCATGCACATTGCAGGTCATCTGTGCAGGACGGTCTTTCTCAGGACCTCGTTTTATTTGTTGCAGAACACACAGGAGCAAAAAAGAAAAGAAAAAGAAAATAGTGGCCCACCTCACTGGTCCTTTCAAATAGACGCAACACTTTGGTTCACAGAAAGATCTTCACGTTCTACACTTGGGTTACTCATAAGACCATTCAAAAGCAAAGGCTTCGACATGTCCAAGCTCACCTTCCTAGGGGAACTAGTAGATGGATTCGTGGTCAACTTCAGCACACAGCAGTGATACACACATCAGCCTGAGTTTGTGCCTCTCGTTTTGTCCTCGTCCAATTGGCTGAAGTTGATCATGCATGAATATGTACCAACTATCTTGCTTCGCGACCTTAGTAGATGGATAACTAGAACAGACTATAGCAGAGACATAACATTTTATGTCTTTTTACAGCTCTACACAAATTTAAGACCAAATCACCAAGAAAGTTGCAGCATTATATCTAAGGCATCTTTTTATAGGTTTTTTGCATTTATTCCTTGGGATGTTCGGCGTGTGTTTTTTGGCATTTATATCTTTTGTCAAGTTGTGATATTTTCGGCATTTTAAAATGTTTGCGCCAAAAATATACGCCCAAAATGCGGCAGCTATAATCAGTAGGTAGAAGGACATTGGAGGGAAAGCAGCTTGGTAGGAGGACATTGAGAACGCAGATTTTCCTTTCCTTTGTTGGAGGCTTCCACGTGTACTTGAACCCTCATAACCCACTGATCAAAGTGTTACAGAGGAAGGTTTTTCTCTGAACTAGGGGCTAGCAGCTCTGCAGGGCGGTATTCCCTGAATTCTACCTGGAAACGAGGTGAAGGAAAAACGAAAATGTGATTCCCCGGAGGAAGAAAAGTGCAATCAGGATACCGGCATTTTCGGCATGTAGTTCCATATGCAAGAGTATAATTCAGAGCTTTTCGGAACACGCCAATTTCTTAAAAAAATATTCGGCGTATTTTTCGGCAAATGCGATAACGCGGAAGCCTAATTATAGTTAAGACCTTCCTTTGGGCGTGTTGGTAGTACAGGTCCCAACAAAAGTTTACGGAACACCGGACTGGTGCATATAGTCATCGGAGCGATACCGTTGCTGCAAACAGGAGCAGATAGACTTACAAACAGGTCACAAGGTACTCCATGCACCTCCCAGTAAGTGTGTCCACTTCCATTCGCTACTAGGGTGTCGCTCCGATCAAGAAATACATCGCTCTGGTGTTCCATAAACTTTTGTTGGGATCTGTACATGCCAACTTCTTTGGTAGCACTAAGATATACGGACAACACAAGACAAACACATACACGGTGCTACCTTCAACAACTGCCACAACAACTACTTTCAACAACTGGGTTGTTGAAAGTAGCACCGTGTATGTGTTTGCCTTGTGTCGTCCATGTATTTCAGGAAGTTTGGCTAATTACAGCCCTCCAGGGATAATGTCGGCCACTTTGATGTTAGGGTACCCATGAAGCGGTTCATGGTGCTCATGTTGCTCGTAAATTCAGTATCTTTGTTCGGTCTGTGTTTGCGCAGCACATGCGGTGAGTGCTGCCAATATTTACATGCCAGGTATCTGAGGAAGGGATTCATTCATTGCTGCTAGGGGATCTATTATGCAGAGAAAGCACATGCGCCAGGTATCCCAAATGAACGCTTTAAGGAGGTGTACAGAGTGGGTACTCAAGTATTTACTCGTTATCTTTACCACATCATTAGGGGAACATATGGTTCCTGGTTCTGAAGGTGATAGCTGTGCACGAGTCAAGAAATAAAAATTCTATGACAAATTATTGCGATTAACCACAGCATCATTTTCATGAAAGATTCTTTAAGGTTGGTATTGTGACCTCTAGAGCTGTTTATGTGCCAGACCAAATGTCTCTTTCTATACTAATACACTTGTGCTGAAAACTGCAGGTTCTGCACTACTTTGGAGAGAACTTCGATCGTGAGTTTTGTCGGCGCAACCCACGGGCTTCCTGCGACAACTGTTCCTCACGTGGACGCTGGGTGGTGCGCGATGTGACGGATGATGCACGGGAGCTGGTGCGATGTGTACAGGGCTTCAACGGCACCAACGTTACGCTGAATCACATCATCGATATCTTCCGTGGCGCTGGCATAAAGAAAATAATCGACGGAGGCCACAACAAGCTACCACTTTACGGCAAAGGCAAGGGTTACCGCCGAATGGACGCAGAACGTCTGGCGCGAAAGCTGGTGCTGGATGGATTCCTGAAAGAAGTTAGCACCATCAACCACCTCGACATGGCTATATCGCACGTGAAGGTGGGAAACCGTGCTTCTGAGCTGGTACAAGGGAGCGCCAAGATTTCGTTGGCAGTCGAAAAGGAGTCCAAGACTTCAGAAAACCCTGTGTCGTTGCAGGAGCCTGCTGCAGACGCAGAAATGGACAAATTAACCGAATGCTGTCACAGTGAACTTGTGGAAATGGTCAAGTCACTGGCACGAGAGAAAAACACATTTTACGGTAACCTCGTCCACATGGAGGCATTGCGAGGGCTCGCAAAGGCATTACCAACTACTGCGGAAGCAATGCTGCAAGTTCCACATGTTACGCAGGCCGTCGTGGACAAGTACGGCGCACAGCTTCTGGATATCATAGAGCGGCACGCGGCAGAAAAGATTGTCCTGGAGGCTGAACGAGAAGCTCAAGCCTCTTCGTCAAATTCCAACGAAATTGTACCGCAGCCACCTTCAGCCTTCATGGAGCGAACTTCAGGGAGAGGAAAACGTCCATCGGGAGGAGGAGGAGGAGGGGCGGGAAATCCAGCAAAACGTATGAAAAAGTTCTACAGGAAGAAAGGAGCTCGGAAGAATTACGCATCATCATTCAAGGCAAAGCAAACAACGAAGCAGGCAAAGCGTGAGACATCATCTGTAGCCAAGGGTCTTGGAACACTGCCCATGCCCAAGCCAAGCCATAGTGCAGCATCACGTTCTTTTCTACCACCACCTAGGATATTCGAGGTGTGATTACTGGGGCATGTCTTGAGTATGAAAGAAAGGCACGTGAAAGAGGGACTTGCACGTGCACAGTGACGAGCAGACGGGAGCAGATATTGGGACTGTTGTCTGCAACCATAAATGCTTTTTTTTTTATCTCTACTTTGAGAGCTGGTGGTGCCACACTCTGCCTTTTTTTTAACCAATACACACGTATATGCAAGTGTCAAAGTGGCACAGTTTTCTATAATAATAATCGAAGCTTATGAGTGTGACAGTGGTTGCAGTATGATTGGCAGTACTGACACTTTCTGTTGTACGTTTTATGTGGCAAATATCTTAGATAACATGATTTTTGATACACTAAATACATTAACGCAGCATTAAAACGCAAGAAAAGTTGGTGTGACGATGTTGATGGTATAATGTGTTTTGTGTTCCTGTCCCTCAAGCTCAAGGAAACGATACCATCAACGAAATTACATGCCATTTTCACTCTGTTGCAATAGCAACAGGGAATTTCGTATGATGATGCAGTAAGGAACTGAAGTGACAAATGTTAATGAACACAGACCCTCTTTGTCAATGTAGCATTGTTTATTCCCAGGGCTACTTGAGGTTCAAGGATGTGTATCAAACATTTCGAAAAAAAAGCAAATCAAAACCACACGGGTGTTTGTTCGACAGCCTCCTGGCTGCAGCACAAGTGGACTGCGCTATCACAAACATAATAGCATAGAAAATCAAGCATAAATGTCATGAGCCACACTTCTGTCTCATGCGCTACTCATAGTAGCCTGAAAACGTTAACATAACCAGGCACTCACGTGTGCAACAGATTACAATTTATTCCAACCTTGTGATAGAAAGTAGCATACTTAGCCTCCTATTATTATTCTTTTATATTACGTTTCTGATTCCCTCGTATTATACTTAACCTCTAGCCATCTCATGTGTTGTTGTTCCTTTTTTTCCCTCTCTGCCTATCGATAGCACCTAGCAGAAAATCGATATCACCGGGCTCTACTGTCTTACTGCTTCTAACATAAAACCCAATTATTTACCGACTTGAAAAAAAAAAAAAAAAACACCAAACCCTAAAACACAAGGGTCTACTTATATAGTATGTAATCAATTAAATCAAAGCAGTGACTCGAAGATGTTGCCCCAAATGTTGGCTCTCAAATCACCAGCATTCACTGCGATGAATCAAACAACTCTGCAAGTGTCCGCTACAGCTTGTGCAAGGAATATGGCACGCCTGTAGTGAAGGAAAGTACTGGATGCTTGAACTGACTTTAACAACCTGAATAATTAAAGGTTGCTCATTAGCTGAATGCAGAGTGTTAGCTCATTAGATGTCAAGACAATCTCATTTCTCAATTTTCACATTCAGTTGTTGGTGCAACGAGGCTGAAATGTGTTACTACAATTAACAGTAACACCTGGGAGCCACGATTAGCTTGAGTAGTGTATTGATAGCTGTGGCACAGCAATACGTGCTTGTAAATATATGATTGGACAGTAACGACAGTAATATCGGAGGGTGTAAGACATATATTGTTTAGTCTTTTGCCGAAGTACAAAGTACACAACAGTGACAAAGGCTCAATGGACTACAACAGTAAAGTGAAATTTGAGTTGAAGTCAATCCTACAAAGGCTACCAATACAAATAGTACATTCATATATAAAGTGCGCTGTGGTTCCGGTATAGTATCACAGCTGTAACACGTACCGAACAATTCAACCAAACAACAGTAGCACCGCTGATGGATCTAGTATAGTACTGGCGCAGCCAGCAGTATACTCGTAAAATACTTTGTCGTGTCACACACTTTCTTCCTGGTACCGCTTTTGCCATTCTCATAAAGGTTCCGAAAAAAGCTCCAAAATATTTTTATAGAAAATATTATGCGACAAGTATTACGCATAAACTTGACCAAAAATGCACAACCTCAAGATCTGCTGGCCAAGATCGTTTGCGTCAGTGGGTCATTTGGTACACTTACGAGACTAAAAATTTTCTATTCGAATTTTATGCACCATACCAGGAGGAAAGCTCACTATTCACAAGATACGACACTGCCACCAAAGACACACAACACCTTAAGGGAACAGTTTGGAATGGCCTTATCAAGTTGAGAAGTTGAGAAACAGATTCTTCCTTTTTGCATACACTGTCACATTACATGCTCTCTACTCCTGTGCTGTCGCCAGCCACGAATAGCAGGAGGCGCGTGCAGTGCCCTCATTACACCGTTTTGCTACAGCCGAACACTGGTGGGGCTTCTTTTGACAAGCATAAAAACAATGAGCCTTCAGCCACTGATAGCGAGCCAATAGTAGGTGCAATTACAGCTCTTGCCCAATGAAGTCATTTGTAGAAGCTAGTCACCTGGGACATTTATAAAAAATATACTTCACAAAAGTGGCTCTACTTTTGCGAGTTACACAACCTTGAGATCACCAACTGCTTCAGTGCCATCTGTTTACTGTTGACTTATTTGTGCAGCATTATTCACATTCCCCTTTTTTTCAGCCGGACACCGTTGACATGTTTACCAAGGTCGTCTACATCAGACTGTGTCGTTAAGTTTTGCATTGCCACTGCCAAACATTCACCTTTTGTTTCTGTCAGATCTCAAGCAGATGCTTACAGGGCAGTGGTGTATCCAGAATCCCAAGCATCGAGGGGTGTTAGAAAAAATGGGGGGAGGGGGGGTCAATTAAAGTTACATCATTACAGCTTAACATATCATTACAGACATGGGCCTCAAGCAGAACTCGTAAGGGCACCCCCTGTAGGGGGTACACATGTGAAAAAGTTAGGGAGGTATCACTGAACATTTGGGGGGTGTAGGGGGGGAGGGGTTTGGATAAACCACTGTAATACAGGGTTGTGCAGGACATTTTTCAGCATATAAACCTGCTAATTTGCCAACAAGTACCCAGCACTAACAGGCCACAGGTGAAGTGGAAATCAGAGACAACAGACGGTATTGATGATGCTGCCTAACACAGCAGCCTAGTGTGCAGCAGATGTTTGTACTTCCTAAAGTGTACCATCTCGTGGCTAATATTTCCCGAAAAGACTTCTTATAGACATGAGTGGCAAGTAATATATTGATACCCAACACAAATACCCACATGACAGGTCTCGTACATTCTGCAGTTAAAAGCTGCAATATTCCTGCATTCATTTACAGAGATACAGTAAACTCTCGTTATAACGAGATCGCTTTTTTGAACTGTCAATGAAAAAAAAAAAATTTCAACCTTATCGGAAGCTTCATGATGCCCCATCCGAAGTCTATTCAATTAGCTGGATTAATCCTAGCCAGTGGTGTCACTAGGGCACATGTCACCCCTCTAGTAACGCCACAGGTGCCAGTGAAAGGTCATGCGCTATGAACAGAACTTCACCGCATCACTGTATGTGGAATAGCGTTGTCACTTGTGAACTGACCACAGAGTGGGGCGCACGCCCACTATTTTCAACTTCTATGAAAAGACTGCAATATCATTCCGAATTATGATTCGGTTCTGTGCGCTTCTGTTTTTATAGCGTATGGCAATCGCGGCTTATACCTTTGTTAGTTTTTATTACGCGCAGATTTAAAAGGGTGCCAGTCTATCCAGCACTATTATCTGTTCGCCTGATGGAATGCTTGTTTTAAGCGTTTCTGCACATTTTCCCCGATGCTACCATAAGAGCTTCTATGACGCTTCCGCTTCTACCGAATTCCAACGTATATAGACTTTTTTTCCGTGTCCCGTTGACTTCGCCGTAACGAGGGTTTACTGTATGTTAGTCACCAAATTGCAGATTCCCAACTCTCTTGACTACATCAACAGGCTGCTTGACTTTGACATTGCTCGCTCAAAAACTGCGACAGAAAGGATCGTGGCCCTACGCCACTTTCCTTTAAAGGGGTTATGACACTTTGCATCAAGCTGTGCAAGACAAATCTAAAAGGCAGTCGTTTGTCTCGATGTTAACTTGCGTTCCAAGTTTTGAAGCAAATGCAGTAACAGACGCGTAGAAATTTGGCACCGTAAATACTGAAATTTGTCCAGCTTTGACAATACGGCAGGCACATCTGCCAATGACAAAACCGCAGAAGAGGTAATATGTCGAGGTATGTGTGGATGCTGTTATATCCGCAGGTCCGCGTGACATCCTGGTTTACAGATAAAAATGAAGCGCTTTGAAAACCAGACGCCTCTGTGGTAAGTGCAAATATCCACACTTTACCAGCAAATAAGCATTAGTGACTCCGTCAACAAGAACTAGGGGGAGCCCTAATTGAAAGCTCGCAGTGAATCCAAGGTGGTGTCACAATGTGCCATCTCATGCGTTGCTGTGCCTTTAACTGCTGCTGTTGCTACTGGATGACATAACGTTCCTGAGAAAGTTCGCATGCTGAAAATATTTTTTCTTACAAATGGAATGACTGCGGATGTGCAGGTATAGTCGATACAGGTGCGGAAGCACATATTTCAACTAGCGCGGATCTTGTCACGCGAATGCAGTCCTATCCATGATCACCTCCAGTCGTATGCTTGCAACAACCTATAGGAATTGTTCAGGCTCCCAGTCCGATGCCAGAGCTAGACGCTGCAGTTTAGTTAACGAAGTACGGCACGTAACAAATAGCTTTTTTGCTCAGTGCTCTGGTGTGCGGTACATAGCAAACTATACAGAACAAAGTGTCACAGCCCCTTTGACTTCTAGTCTTCTCATCAAGGTCCTGTTTATACGGATGTTTTATTTGCTCTAGAACAGCAGTCATATTTTAAAAGCTTCCCATATAAAACCTCTAAAACGTAGAACATCGAAATACACAGTACAACATGTCGTTCGCCGAGAGCCCTCTCGGCACCATATATGTGCTCTTTATACTAATTTCTGTACTTTGTTCCATCCTTGTCACACTTTGAAGGTGAGGTTTGAGTAAGTATACCTGAACTCCATCGATATAACAACGTGTCATTTATGGAGATGAGGAAATCTGCAAAATCTTGGCATTGGCACATATATTCGAGCGGAACGACTTCTAACAAGACTTGTTTCTCGTCCCCTTCGACAGCCTCCGCTTGCTCAAAATGACTCGCGACAGTTGCGACCCGACCTGGCCGTGGCTTGTCAAATATCCACAACGGTGTCTTCAGCCACCCAGGACATTCAACCGAGGTAGTTTCAAATGCGGAACTGAGAAGGAAAATTATACCTGCTGAGAGACGGCTCAGCGTTTCGGGTAAGCGCAGAGCTAGTGGATAGGGCTGCTCTGAGTGACGAAGCCTGAGCACTATTTTGGTCAGGTCCATCTCCATACTCTCGGGACCACCTCTGGATACAGAACAAGCGCTTTGCATAGATACTTCGCTGGAATAGCCCAGCATCAACGCGAGATCGAGCAGGGGTTGGGAGCAAAACTTTGAAATGCGGACGTTTTCGTACGGACGGCCCCGGACAATCCAGGAATCTTTCGGGACGACTCGATCGTATTCTTTGTGAGCAAAGGCCGTGTCAAGCTGCTCCTGCCTCTCGAACTGACTTAGCTGTTTGATTATAGCACCAACGTTGTCCTTCCACCAATGCTTATTCGTGCTGCGTTCCACGAAGCTCACAACGTTCCATCCGCGGAAATCTGCCACGACGCCTTGTGTTCTTGTGACGCCGTGCAAGGGCTTTGACGCCGGCTTGCACGGGTACCTTTCCATGTATAGTGCTGCCACCACGTTTTTGACCTGCTTGAGGTACACCGACAGCTGAGTGTTCTTTGACATAGAGAACCAGTGGACATTCTCCTGAATTGTGTATTCTTGTAGCTGTTTAAAATAACGAGCACAGTTGTACAGTTGCGCGAAATAATCTCTCGGCAAATAGCGAAGTGGAAAGCGAAACGAACCGTTCACCAACATGTCCGAAAGAACATCTGGGACGTTCTGTCGCAACTTCAAACAGACGACGTACACCTCAGAGTTGCCTGGTTTGCTGCATGTGGGCTTTTTAACGTGTACTTCCTCAAAAATACAGTTGAGTATGAAGAGAAGGCAAGCTGAGCAACTTTGAAAAAATGTGAACATTTTCAGTACAAGGTTACCACCCTTTGCGAGCAGTTTAAGAGCCATGGCCACCTCTGCACAATGCAGTGGTGCCACTGTTGCTTCTTGTTCCGCTGGATCATCTTGGCAGTCGACGCTGCCGTCTGCAGTAACTAAGTCAAACAGTTCCTGGTCCTTCATGAAGTCATCAATGCAAAAACTTGGTGAAAGAACGTCACCAGTTTGATCACGACCAAAATACCAGTGGCCTAGAGTATTAAAAATGAGACGATCATCAGTCACCGTTGACTTTGTGCTATTTCCTTCATAGTAAGGGTTGAGAGTTGTGGCATACCAGCACCAGTTTACGGCTCGTTCTTCCAAGTAGTGTTGAAGCGCGGAAATGAAGGCACCTGGGGCCTCGCACAGGTGAAAAGAACGGAGGGGCTCCGCCTCCGCTACACCAAATTCATGTAGTATCTCGTAAAACTTGCACCACGCTTGGGTGAGAAGCGTTGGGTTGGCGGCACGACGGACTTGAGCTAAGACGTAACCAGCACGGTTTGTCCACGCAGTGTGGCGACGCCATTCTACGGGTTCCATGCAGTTGAGCAGACTCTTGGTTAAATTCAGCTCTGCTTTGAGCTGCTGCAGCGCGGGAACTTCCCACTGCGCCTCGTCTACGGTCCATGCTTTCTCAGAAGGAAGACACCAGGAATTAGATTTCTGAAAGGTAAATACCCTTTCGAATAGGCAGTTTGCTTCTGCTAAGGCAGACATGTGGGCAGGGCTCTCAGGAATCGATCATATTATCAAGTTTCACGGCACGTTCAATGGATGCGCAATCAGGCGTCGCGCAGGAAAGAAAGCGCTGTTCGTACGATTCACTTCGCGGCTTTGTGACAGCTGTTGGCCATACTGTAAACACATTTGCTAATATAAAAGCGCCGCCTCCACCGCAGCACCACTGTGAGTCACTATCCCATTCGAGACGTCGCTACATCGTCACAAGTTACCCTGCATTTTGTGTTTTAGTGCGTGCTTTGCCTTTGCTTTGGCCTGCATCCAAGGTCGAAAATCGAAAACAAATAAACGAGCGACCTCAGTTTTGCCGACATCTATAATTGTCAGCATTATACTTCTTTCTAGCAGCATACTTTTCTTAAATGTAAAAAATGTAATTCAATAACCCCATAAAAGATCCGATAAAAACGTGTTAGGGATGACTCGCCAATGGAAGTAGAGGGAGCGCACCGCTCAAAAGCGCGCGCTATTTGAACGTGTTCCTCGTCTGCGGCATAGCCATAGTCACTGACATAGACATTGATAATTTCATGACTTCTATGCGAAATCATGAAATCATCAATGCTGTTGGCAGACTAAACACAGAAACGACACAAAGACATATCGAATATGGTCCGTACGGGAGCAGGCCTTCATGTTTTTCTTTTTTTTGTCTGGTATAGTGTCCCGCTAAATGGCGCAAAAGATTAATTTCAGGCAAAAGGTGCAAAAGATTAATTTCAGGCCTCGCTCACGGTACAGCCCATATCGGGTTCAAATTGTGTTATATGACTCACTTGACTTGTATGAAACAGTCACGTGGGTGCAAGGGCGGATCCAGGATGTATTGCTGAGGGGATAAGTTGATCAGAACCAGGACGTCCGGACCACGGTGGTCTGGACCCCGGCCCTTCTCCCAGATACACCCCTGTATGAGGTGTCTGTACTATCTGTGTCACGTACCGGTTTTGTCTTTGTAGGCGGATTGTGCTGTGGAGTAACACTGAAATTAATTTATCAACTTGTGAATATCGGAGGAAGTATTTTTTTAAAGACATCCAATTAAAAAAAAAAAAAAAACTGAAACGAAAATTTTGTGAGATGGCACAATTTTTCGTCAAAAGCATGTAAATACACCCCCTTGGTGTGTGAATAAATGTGTGGATAAATACACCCCCTTAATGCGTAACGAGCGCTTTGGGGGAGATTCCCCCCCCCCCCCTTGATCCGCCACTGGTAGTTGCGGATATTACAGAGGCGAATAGGGGGAGGGGGGATCATGGCCTTGGACATCCAACTGCACCACCTAAGGTCACTTGAAACTCTATGTAACGACTGAAATTGGGGGAGGGGGGTCAGCGCTAGGGACACAGGTTCCAAAAAGGAAACCAGAACTGCGTACTCGTGGAAATAACGCGCATGTGCTATAACGAAGCACAAATGCCCCTTCCAGAAACAGCTTACCGTTAAAGTTCAGATTCAGCTTCGTCTAAACCAGGACACGTAAAACATAAGGTACCACCGGCAAAACCGATAAAACTGTAAAATCGCTCATTGCCTCCGCTGCTGGCTCTTGGCGCGCATGGCGCTAGTTTTTCTTGGCTCCTGGCTCCGATCCAATTCTACAGCCTACATCCCGCTATGGGAGCTTCAGGGAGGAGAGCGTGTGCTTCAGCTGTTATGGGGAGAGTATCGCTTACAGCAAGTCAAAAGGTAAACAAAATACTGTTCCCGACGTTCCCGATGTTAATTTACCTTTCACTGCATCTGCACTCTTCTACACAGCTATTCTGACTCGTGCATAAACAAGAAGTTGACGTACTTGTTCTTACTGTTCCATTGATGGAGAAAGTTGGGTAAAACTGGCTTTTGCAAACTACGGTGTTATGTATAGCACAAAATATCGTGCATATTTCAAATATAACAAACATCGCCGTGCACCGAGAAATGTAGCACCGAGAAATGTAGCACCGCATATAAGGAACATATTTGGGACCAGCATAAACGAAGAATGTTAGTGTGTCAGTGTTTTCGCATGGAATGTCAGAGGGCTTGGGGACCTCTGACTATGGATTTCTAATGAGGCGCTAATAAGGCTACGAGTCTGTGGCTTTACATTCACATCAAACATTACGTACCTCTCTTTAAACATTTTCTGGTCAAAATCAATAAAATGTTACCCTCTCATGCCCTTGGTTTACGCCAGCCAACCTGCTTTCTCCTGCTCTGTTTACTCGACGCGAGAAGCATTCGACGTCCTCCCGTCATGCTGGCCCCATTTATGCCCTTCATGAGTGGTGTGCTTGGTGTATAAAAAACGATGTCTTTTGGAAGTACACTGTAGGATAACTTGCAGAAACCTGTTTTTTCCCAACTTTGCACACAGCAGAAATACATTTGTGAATTTCGTATAACTGAACTTTTTCGTTGCATTTTTTTTCCCGGTCTTTCTGATAGAGCTGGAAGAAATATTACCTTGATGTAAAGTTATAGTCCATTGGATAATGACATTCAAGACCAACATAACATGGTTCCATACAGAGTTAGATTGCTGCATCCCTTCCCAGCACATTTTTGCCATGCAGTTGGTGCAGTCTCATTGGGGGCACACTTGCACAGACGTCAAAGAAATTCCTCGGTGGTGTCCTCAGTAGCTTTGGCAGTACCAAATGGCTTAAGCAGCGCTGAGGACTGTCAGCTCTGTCCACTTGTGCTTCTTATCGGGCATGGCCGACGAATTTGTCCCATATGATTCCAGCAGATCAGTATGACCATATTACCAATGGCTGCACTCAGCGACCCAGAAAGGACATACTGAATTACCCTCGGAAGCGGACCCACGGCTATCGTCGGAAAACATAGGCCGTTGTAGGTCAGAAAACCACCAGTCCAGCGACCGGCAGTCATAGTATCGAGAGTACAATACATGTGACCGTCCCTATTTGTGCGGAAGACCCTGGTCATTGTCGGGTGAACAGATTGTCATAGTTATGCAAATGGTTTACATGCGGAGGCCTCAGGGCACTAACAGTTCCCGAGGAAAGGGGTCATAAAGCTAGGATGCTAGAATGAGTGTCATATTAACAAGGTTCCACTGTACAGGGTGTGTGCAGATAAAGTACACCCTCATTTGAGCGCATAGTACAGTGCCTGCGAACTGGACAAACTTATGGTGGCACAAGATGCATTATGTGATCATTTATGTGATCTAAGAAATTGTGACAAACCAAGGAGCGTTTAATTCTCTAAACATCTCGCGCACCAGACCCCCAATAAGAGTTACATGCACTTAATAAACCCATCTGTTTGCAAAGTTACTTCTGGCCTATCTCGTGGAAAACCACTGTTTGTATAATTCCGCGACACTGCAGGGCGTGATGGGAGTGCATCGTGGTCATAGCAGGCAGATTTTAAGTGGGAGATGTGAGCTCAAGATTGGTCGCTACACTGCTGCTACGCAGCGGCGGATTAACAGCGGTGGGTGTCCTGGGCCACTGTGTTGTGGGGGCCCAAGGAGCATCGTGGCGCATATGGATGTAGAAAGGTCAGGTCTTTGCAGAGTTTTAACTTCAGTGTAACCTACCTGTTTTATCGTACGATACGTTATATGCTGATATACACAATTACCTGCAATTTATGGTACATATTCGATTCATCTATGAACTCGCTGTTGTCAAAATTTTAACTCAGTACCTTACCCACTTTAAAAAATTTGCTCATCGCAACTGTCAAGCCAAATTTCAAACAATGACGGGTCCCGCTGAGTAGGATAGAATGGCTAAAATGCAAGCGAGCTGGTGACTAGAGCCCATGATATAACCCCCTCCCTCCACCGGAGACTAGGGAAGTACGAAAGACACACACATGGACAATGTTTCACATCATTGAGACTTTGTCCGTGTGTTTCTGTTTTGTACTTTCCTAGTTTTTTTATTTATTTTATATTTTATTATGTGTCCCACTGCGTAGTTGCCTTCTGCCACAACATCCGGATACTCGTCACACTTCAAGGGCTGTTTACGTTCTGTTAATAATCTTTTTATTTTGCAGTGGTACATATGTTGTATTGTATAAAATTCTGACGGGATACAATCAATTTTTATGAGGAAAAAATTATATTTATATAAACAAGGGCCTTTGCGAAGGTGGCGGTGGGGGCCACGAGCCGTACGCCCCTAAATCCGACACTGTTGCTATGTCACACTGGGTTACCTACGTTGTGGCAGCAGGTCGAGCTGCACTTCCATGGCCACACCGCTTCGACACGGGATTATATTTCAGGGTGTTTTTGTACGTTGAATTGCGCAGCCATAATGCATCGTTCAGTGAAAATATCTTGTATGGTGATAACAATTAAGCTGAGATTTGAGCAGTCTTAAGTGTCATTTGCATATATGCATATATGTAAATGACATTTAGGACAGCTCAAATCTCTGCTTAATCGTTAGTATGCATGCATGACCTTACTTTGACTATGGGCAGCAGACTTCCTTCGTTATTTCTCGGTCATGTAAACAGGAATTGGCTCCCATTGGGCTCCCATTGGTTCCATTTGGTAGGCTGCTGCCGGTGTACAGAGATGGGCATACTTTCTAACGCAGGTGTACGTGGCCATAACGATGGGGTGAGCTTATGGGACATGTCCAGCTTACTGTATGACTCACGGGAAAGTGGGGGCCATTGTGGGAGCTGCACCCCACCTCCTCGGGTGCCACCTTTTGCTCCACAGCCACTCCTTGGGCCACCGGCCAATGGGCACACAGCAGTCACTTCGAGCTCCAGTTCAGCAGTCACTTGCAATGCACATGAAGTGTGTCATTACTTTCAACAGGTAAGTGTCCGGCAGAGCTGAAGGAAGCAGCAGGGTGCATGTTGCTTAGTCTCCACACAGGATACCTTCAAAGGCAGAATTAAAGGAATGCAAAGCGTTTTTCCAGCTGCATGAAAATCGAAGAGCTGTTATGAGAGCCTAGATAAACATGTTTCTAATGAGCAAACTACAAATGATCTAAGGTTCACTAAAGTACAGAAACGGGGAAGTTGGTATATCACGGTAGTACAAGTAAATGCAGGAAAAAGGGGACGCAAACACAAGGGAGAAGAGACAAACAACGGAAACTGCGTACTCTCAACTGAAGGTTTATTAATTATTGCGCAGGAAATTTCCACCAATCTAACAACAACAACTTTACTTTCCGGCAATCTAATCTTGCTCATCATCTAGGAACTTAGGAATAAGAGCTCTTCTTTTTTTAAAATCAATGAAAGGGACACTCGCACAGTTTGCCCTTTGTAGCTTTATTGAATGTGCTTAGTAGGTTTCTCTTTCAATTTGATTTTCGAAAGTGGCTTCTATTGCCGTCTTTTTGAACAGGGGTAAACAGCCACGCGTTTTGCAGTGCGCTGCAAGGTGACCTAACTGTGTGGTAATTTTTAGGGCAGCCGTGTGTTCTGTTTCCGTTGTTTGTCTCTTCTCCCTTGTGTTTGTGTCGCTTTTTGCTGCATTTACTTGTACTACTACAAATGATGTGTGATACTATATTTTGCTATAATATGTCATCCTTCTGTTGATATTGAAACTTTGTTGATTGAAACTGGTGTACTGAGCATGTAATACAAAGTGCACTATCTGGGCTCCCTTCACTAAACCATATTTACTCACATAACTGGTCATTTCCAATAAACCTTGCTCATAACAGCACAATGTCGAAAGTCGAGATCCTCTCTCCCCCCGAAGTCATGGTAACGGTCATATGGAATGGAACATTGTGTGGCAAAATAGCAAGCAAAGACACACAAAAACCGATAGCACCTCTCAGGCATTATGGGTACAAAGCGTCATCAACTCTCAGCCAAAACATGCATATAACCTGGAAGTCTAAGAAAGACAATGTCTTTCCCCCAATTAAAGGGGCACTAAAATGCAAAAACAAGTTCACTTCAAATTACATTACACGCTACGTTAATTTCGTACTTGTCATCATAATTCAAAACTTTGATTCTGTTACGAAGCTACAATCAAAATTATACTGGACTCTTTCTTGCTTCGACGCTTAGCAGAGTACGTCGTTTCAGTTCGTGCATCAGTGTTTTTAGTCCATGTCCATGTTAGTGCCACGCTATGCAGCAGTCCCGGTGAAAAACATAGTGCGTGTTGCGAAGTGGTCTGGTGTCGTCGTCCGAAGGACGTGAAGATAAGTGTTGTCAGTGGAACATTTGCAAGAACTGTTGTGGGCTACAATTTAGTGAATCAGTACTGGAAAATGCAACAGTGCGCATCATGCTGCATATACGGAACATTACGATTGGACCCGTTCCAAATCCACACGCACACGATAGGCATGCGTGGGCTTCTCCTGCACTCTCATTGGATGCCGCCAATCTTTGCTCCCTGAGGATTCCATTCGTTGCCGCCAAAGACAGCTCTGTTTTCATTGCGTTTTTCTTCTAAACGGTAGTGTTGTGTGAACTAATTTTGTTTGAATTGCACTAATTGAAACACGGACTTTCATTTGAGAGCAAGTTATTTTTGCATTTTAGTGCCCCTTTAAGATGGCAGCCACCAGCATGTAGTTGCGCATGCACGCATGTGTACACAAAAATGGCCTGTTTACGTCCTCACATAATTAACGCACTCCCAACTTGGGAGCCCAAATATTGGTTGCATTAAGTAGGTGCTCGTCTTTTGGCGCACTCAGATCGGGAGTGCGAGACATTCCGAGTGGCCACTTAAAGGGACCATGAAATGATTTTTGACAAGCCCACGATCATTTTTAATTAGTTCCCCTCTACTAAAGCATTCACTCTGTGAAATATGAAGTTGAAAATCGTACAAATAGCGAGAATATTCTATATTTTCCACAGGCGTGAACGGCAGCTGCTACGGCCCGCCTCCGAGGCGAACTGGACGTGACATCATACACAGAACATGTTGCCGATTCGCGGACGGGCTTTTGCGAGCAAAGTGCAAAATTTTCAAATAACCTTGCATACTTTGTCATGAAATATGTTTTAATTTGACTTGGAGACACGAATGTAACTAACCGTTAACACAGAATCCTACGAGAAATGTAATATAGCCGTTGACTGTCAGCATGGTTACCGGAGCACGTTTTCCTCTTTGAACTTCTTCTTCGTCAGAACATACCTTCGTCGGTGACATTTTACGAGCTGCTGCGTACCGAACGATCCATAGACGCTGTATGTGTCGCATAACCTCCTCCTCAATTGCTGATAATTTGCCTTTCGCCATATTTCAAGTGATTTCGACGGGAGATATACGACGTCTTGTTGTCCAAACCGAAACCATGCATCCACGTGGTCCGGCGGGGTGTGTCTTCCTCGTCGTTCACAGTTGGCTGAGAGGATTGGATGGCGATGACGTAAGCCCACTTCGAAGGCATATATCCAGCGGTCACGCCCTGCTATTTTTGTCTGATAACTGCTCCCCCGTTGTACTGAATACGGTTAAAAGTCGATGTGTGTACGATAGTGATGGATCATGAGAACGGTTTCCCGCAGAGTACTCGGAATCCTCGAAAATCATTTCATGGTCCCTTTAACAGCGAAACGCAACTTTGGAGCGCTACACTGTCTCGCTTGCTGATGCCACTTCCTGTTGTCTGCTCATGCAGTGCACAGACTGAGGACACGTTGGCTTTGTTTGAACCTATAGCAACGAAGACGATGGCGGTTGTGAAGACTTTTCCTTGTAACAACGAATGCAATGGAAAAGATAGGAATTTGTAACAGACTCCAGCTGTTTAGTGAGAAGATGACTGCACGGCGTGAAGGCGTCTACATTAAAGCAATGCATTTCACGCCAATAACCGCCGATATCAGTGTGGAAGTTGTCCACTAATAAGAAGGCGTGATAACAGTTGTAAAAATATTACTGAAATCGAAGCATCGGGTAACATAGCAAGTCCGTATTTTGCTTCCGAGCCCACATTTCGAAGGTCGTCCTGCCGACGCTCAATAGAAAGTACGTCACAGAAAATCTCAAGCACCTGGGTGCTTGTCGTCCGCTTCAAAGCCCCCATTTCAAAACGGGTGCGCGGGGAGCGGCCCGGAGCCTTGCACTCCCGGGTACGGGAGTGGTGCTTGTGTTGCGTTAAGCGAGTGGAGTCTGAGACAACGCTCTGGGGCGCCTACTTAACGCAACCATCGGTTCATTTTTCAGCATATTTCAAGCACCTTGACTTTGAGAGCACAGCAAAAGCTACCGCAGCGTAGAGCGAGCCCCAGTTTTTGTCGTCTGATTAGCGTATCCCCCTCTGTGGCGATACATTTTTTTGCAGAAATGTGCGTTAGCTGTGAGTAAGTATGGTACACAAATTATCTGAGAAAATTTTGACGTCAGACAGAATGAAGTTGGGAAGAAGCAAAGTTGACATGTCAGTTTCTTTTACAGGTGCTTTACGTCTCTGCCATCTTGACAGGGATCGCTCTGGTCATAGCAGGTGCCATTCAGTCAGGAGCATCCTCCTCTGTTCACCCAGACGAAGCCACCCCTGGCTCTGACCTCCTAGTGTTTGTCTACATTGGAGCTTTGCTTATTGGTGTAAATGTGTCATTACTGATGCTGCAGTGCTACATGCGTAGCAAGGAACTCAAGCGAGCCAGGCGAAACACACAACGAGCACGCCCTGTCCGATACAACCCACTTGTGGCGCCACCACCTGCGCCCTTCAGACAAGCATCGCAGGTGATTTAATTTGTGTTTTCTCTCCTGTCGTGCACCTTGTGAAGTAGATAAAAGTCGTACACAAAAAGGAAATAACAATCTTTGCCGGTTACTGGTTTCTGCAGTACCTGCACACGGTGTTGAGTTCTAAAGCCATGAGGATCCTTCTTCATTTTGCCACGACATACTTGTGAGAACTTGGTTTACTGCAGTGGCATCGATGACAAGTCGCAGCTCAACATTGAGGCAGAACTGAGAGTTGGGTGTCCAAACTCTGCCCTTGTTTTACCAAACTGTGCTCTAGCAAACAAGCTCCATCTAATCATTAGGAACACTAATTCCTGCTGGCATATGTTTTTTTTTCTTTTGCGATGGTTTCTAGCCCAGCGGATTTACTCTGACTCACGACCATCTCTATTATACACGACCATAACACTCGCCCGTTCGCCTATGGGACTTCCGTCCGCGCCTCGAGGAGCGGAAGTGCCGTATTCACGCGCAGAGCGCCCGCCAGGGGCGCCACTTGCGGTACACAGAAGAGCGCCTGTTGTAGCTCAGCTGTGTGCAATATGAGTGGTCCTTGTGGTTAGTTCTTCGGGTGTACACGTTTGTGTATTGTCGCAGGTTCTCTGTTCATGTAGAGCTAAGAGTTCTGAAACTAACTACTTAGAAATAAGCTGTGCTCTGAAGCGTAGGTGGCATGTAAAACTGTGAAACTCGCGCACTATGTGCCGTACATCGTACACATAAACTTGGCAGCAGCACCTTGTGTGTTGGGCCAGTTATCATGCGTTTATGATTGTCAGACGCAAGCGCGTTCAGACTTTACGTTTCACGTGAGAGGCGTTCCGTGTTAACATACAGGGCAGTTACAGAGAATGGGTCAATGCGACCGTAAGAAGAAACTGTTCCTGGCAAAGAGATGACTGACACCAGTTACGACGTCCAACAGAATTTGTTGTGTAAGCAAGCACTTCAGTTTTAAATCAGCAGTTGCTTGTTTTGTTTTCCTACTTATTGGTCCCTTTTTATTGTACTTTTACACTTTTTTTTTCTTTCTTTTGCGGTTTGCCATTACAAACCGCATTACTAACCATTATTATGCTGTTCGGATAGAAGCCACTCTGAGAATTTTTCTTGATTGTGCCTTTTTTGTGTTCGTTTTGCACTCCTGGGAGATGCAAGGCTGTGTAAACTTCGTGATCACTAAACCTAGGTACCGTAGCCACGGTGCCACGTCTGAGAATTTTGCGCTTTGCGCCGATGCTAAAGTCTTCCGCCTTGAAATGCCGAGAACGCGCAGAGTTCGAGCTAGCATGCAGGCGAAAAAACGATTTTAGATGGAGAGTTTTTCACTGTTGTTGCAGACAATGGTTGCGGCTGATAACTTTGTTGTACGAAGCATCTTCATCAAATTTAATGCAAGCCTTTGCTCATAGGCACCACCAGTGAAGGTGCTATTCTCCTTTGCGAATCTGATTGTTCGGCCGAACACAAGAATCCTAAGTGATACAGTCAAAAACTTCTAATATTAAAATTACCGCGATAATCTAACAAATAAATGCTATTTTTCCTTGATGACTTGTTATGATCATCGTTATTTCTGTAATCCCAGATGACATCTTCATCACAGTATTTATGGTACTAGTTACGGCATTTAAATACTGTATATTTTATATTTAAATACTCCTATTGAAAAGTATTATGAATAGTATTTAAACACCCCTTCCAACAAAGTACTTTGTATTTATATTTAAATACTCAAAATGTATTTATGTCCACCCCTGGTCGGAGGCCACGGTTCATTATTCGTTTTTTCAGAGAGAGATGCGTAAAAGGTACTCAGCTATATTAGATAAAACTATTTATGGTACACATTGCCATCCATAAAGTGCACCCTATATGAAATGAAACAATCGCAATTCGCAATGAAGTTACTTGTGTCAAGACGCCGCAATATATTTTGAGCCACTTCGCATTTGAGCGGAACTCGTGGTATGAAATACTTGTGTTCGACACTGCTTTCTTCGGCTTGCAAAGCGGGACGATGCAGTACACCATCACGTGTGCACCATGCACAAACCATGCACTAGAGACAAACCCTGTCCACCACGTGAAAAATTGCAAAAACCAAACGCGAATGACGGCAGCAATGGTATCCGCATAGCATGCGTCGTCTGCCGAGGGTCCCGTATTCAGCGCCACAAACGCGCGGCAGCTGCTTGGCGAAACTACATCAGTGGCGCTGGTGCTGGGTGCGAGTGTTATGGTCGTGTATTATAGAGATTGTCGTGCTCTGACTTAAAGGGATGGTCGCATCCGAGGCGGAAGCCCATCTATGGAACCGGTACCGCTATGTTCATCATCGGCCGACAACCTACTTGGCTAATTTTTTTGTTCGAAAAATGCTTGGATACTAAATAAGCGAATTTTAAAGGTCAGCGCTGCTTCCACAGCTGTAGAGGCTCCGGCGACGCGACGTCAGTCCCTCAGCGGAGGAGTGAGAGGGCGGCGCTCGGAGGAGAAAGGCGCCGTCCAGACACCCTGTAACTCTGCAAGGTACCCGCAAGGCCGTAGCGTTCCTCTCCTCCAGGTCGCGCTCTCATTATTGATTCTTAGGGAGTGACGTGTTCTCGTTTTTCCGGAGAGGGCTTTCCGCCATACTCTCAACATCCGGTGTCTGCTCTTGTTGTGTATTCCGTCGAATAACAGTCAAAATTACACCACCGTTTCACGTGGGATTTTCGATACCGTGGTCAGTGGTCTACGAGGAATATTTTTAAAAAAAATTTACTTATTCTTTCACTGGGGGATACAGTGTGGAGCCCAGGACAAAAAGCTACTTGAAGGAGCTTGACAGGGCCCAGGGCCCTGAGAAGTGACAAAGTACACAGCAAGGCAGGAAACTGCAATAGGTAATAAAATACGTAAAACAGGAGAAATGCAAATGTGAAATAGGATCTTCATAATAATGACAGCGTGAAAGGAAAGAGAGCCCAATATGACAGTATAGTTCCGAAATCGACCTGAACGGATGCGACCGTCCCTTTAAAGGGGCACGGAAGCCATTTTCAGCACCCGGTTTTCTTTCTGTAAAACTGTTAAGCAGGCCGGTATAATGCACCATGAGAAGCAATTCACCCCACAGAGCAATAATTATCGCGGAAACTGAATTTAAAGTGCGCCACAAAAAGCGACAGTGCGCGAAAGTGGTAGAGAGCAGTATCATGCTCTGACTTTGTGCTGACGTCATACTGTCAGCACTCGATGACCGGTTCAGAGAAATGTTGTCTGTTAGTCAGCTGTTCAGGGCTCTGAAAAAGCAGCAGGAATGCGCTGACATTATGCCGTCATCGGTCACGTGCGCATCATTCTTCTCCTCCTCGTTAAACCCCGCAGGGCGAGTCGAGAGTGAACGTGCGAATGTGTTTGTGTACGTTTTTCTGTAAGAAAAAAAAAAATTGCATACATCAACACCTTTTATGCTATTCGACAAATTGACGCACATATTTTCATCAGATGTCGTAAACTGAAAATAGTTTGGATGGCCCTCTGTACTCCGTTAAGTGTCAAATAAAATTTCAGCGTCAATTTTATGTATTACGGTTTACACACTGAAATCGAAAAGCTTGTAGCGTCGTGACAAGACGGGAGAGAGAGGGGGGTGGGGTCGTGATGCTTTGTTTTATAATTTTGTTGGGTCGCAGGGTAGCAGAGTTTGGGAAGCAATGCCTTACTGTATTGAGACTATTGGTGCCGGCAGTCTACAAGTAATATTCCCCACCCACTAACTGTCAGCACTCAGGGAGGCAACTCTGGCTTACCCTTCTACTGAACTCCTCTTCCCTTCCCCCAAACAGAGTGTGTGTTCCCACAAAGCCAGGAGCTTCTCCCAGCAACTGCTGTCCTCCCTGTCCACATGATTTGCCCATCAAGAGCCTCAATTGTTGGGGGGGCTTGAAACTTCTGAAGTTTGACTTTGAGCAAAAAGTCATGCTTTGAGGAGACAGAAACCGAAAGTGAAACATCGTAAAAACATGAAGAATGAATATGCAGGATGCGATACATTAAAAAAGCGCTTGTAGCAATTTCTGCTCTCTGCAGACCTTGTGTAGGTTTTTATTTAGAAGCTTAATTAATGCATCTGTGATTAATAAGCTAGATTTGTAAAGTTTTCACAACTCTTGATCTCTACAAATGACAAGGTGACAAACAATAATGCTGTACAGGCCGGGTTAAATGTGCATTTATGACTGACACTTGAGTGGGACATTCTCTTCATAGGCTGAAGTGAGCTCATTTCTTCCATCTGACTCCCGACTGTGGCTGGGCCCAGCACCATCAGTTCAGAGTGCAGCTACAGCACCTGCTTATCCAGGGACACAGTGGCCGCTTATTGCAGGTGCTGGACCCGCATCACGTTAAGGAGGATTCTGCGTGCGTCACCAACTTCAGATGTCAAACTGTGTTAGTAGCTCACAGTTTTTCTCTGTAATAGTGACTAGGGGCACTAAATAGGTATACAGGGTCACATTCTTTTTCAACTGCGCTACGCTACGTTGCCACTCATGAAAGTAGCCACGTTTACATTAACTCGACAGAGCGGATCGAGTTGACTGTCGAGTCAAGTTGAACTCGACCCGACGCTGTTTACATGAACTCGCTCCAACAGGAGACGATCTCAGCAAGGCTCTGCATCGAGTCAAGCGCGTTAACCCACCCCTTGCTGTCAGGTTGACTCAACTCGACCAGACAGCGTTTACACGAGCGAGTTAACTCGACAGTTCAACTCAACCCGCTCCTGTCGAGATCATGTAAACGCGGCTAGTGTTCCAGAAATTATTGGCATCAAAAATAACACAGTGCCCGCAAGCTGATGGACTATTCATTGCACTCTTTCTCATTCGTACTCCGACCTGGGATGCCTCTCCGGCAACAGCCACGTGTCAATACGCTATGCAAGTAGGTCAGCCTTTTGCGTAGCCCCTCAGCTTTTCCTTTTCCTCATGCACACGTAGAACAGCCTCATTGGATTGCTCAAATAAGGTACCAAAACAGCGTTGTGGCCTGTCTGCAAATGCTCCCTTATTGCTGCTTTCTGAGTGGACAGACGCTTTGTTACGTGCTTTCTACAACCTTTTCTTTCTCTAATGCGCAGAGACACGCTTGCATAGCGTATTCGCAATAGCTTCCTGTCAACCAATGACAATATGGGATGCTTATGCTTTATAGTGTTGCAGTAACGGGAAGTAATGTAAGTAACAAGTATGATTGCAGTATCGGAAGGTAAATTTGTCCTTGAGAAACATGAAACCTCCTTCTACCTAGAACCGGCTAGGTAGCAAGTTTCTAGGCCTCTGGTTTACACCAGGACTGAAAGTTTCCAGGAAAAGCTGTTCCATACTTAGTTTGCTTACCTGTCACATTGGCACTCTCTACATGGCGCAAATGACCGTTAACTGCTAACCATCAGCCGTAGTGTTCTGCGATAGCGGATGATCATAGCAGACAATGCTAACCACGAATATAGGAGAAAGAGGGAGAGAGAGAGATATCCGTCCAAAGGCCAGAGTGGAAAGAAAGGACATTCCAACGGACACTGCCAAGTTGTGCGCAACTATAGCTTCTGTAATCAATGTAGTCAAGCCGGCTACAAATGAACGTTTGGTCTTTTGAGCTGCAGTGGGAAAAAGAGATGCACTTACTGTGTCTATGTGAACTATGTTCTAGTTGACTTCTATATCTCGTGTGAAAACCCATGCAGCTATATTTTGCCATCAATGTCAGCGGAAAATAATTTATACATACTTCCTATACTTCCCAGAGACGCTTGACCTACATTCACTTGGTATTGCCTGTATTATACATAAAAAATTTTCTAACAAATGTGATGTGATCGAGCAGTACTGATAATGCATTTCGCGCAGCATAGCCCTGAATCCTTCCTCATCAAAAATCCATGAAAAGCAAAAGTTTTCTCTTCTACGATAAACTTAATAAATGTGATAAACTTGTATCCTGAATATACTGTTATTATTCACAACGGATTCATAATGTACTTCAATGGTTGCAATCAAAAGGCATAAATTACAGGTAAAAAAACGACGATAAAACCTGAGACATGGCACAGAAAAAAGAGACAACACGACATGTTCTCAAACCCAGCAATCCATTTAATGACACAACCTTTACTTCCAATAACCTCCTAATGGGTTATTGTAGGTTATTGGGAGTATAGGTTGTGTCATTAAATGGGTGTCTGAGTTTGAGAACGTGTCGTGTTGTCTCTTTTTTCTGTTCTGTGTCTCAGGTATTTATCGTCGTTTTTTACAATGTACCAGCTCACATGCACCTTTGCACTTCTACCATAAATTACAGGCATGGCTGCAATTTTTTTTAGCTTATTGGCAAGGTTAGTCCTAATTAATCCGCTTACATTGCTGATTGAAGATAAGATGACTGCGCTGAAATAATGTAGTTTCAGTTTTCCCATCAACCACCTCGATGGCTTTCTTTCAGCTGCTGCACTTTGCATGTTGCTATGTCCTACTGTTTACAACTGCACTTGCGTTGAACGCCTTTCGCCAGCATGCCTAGGTGGCTTTTCTATTCAGCCGAATTTATGTTTTACATAGAGCTGACTTTTCTAAATCTTTCAGGCTGAGCAGAACAATTGGTTCAGGCTGTACCTTGGTCGCCTTTCGGGACACATCTTCTGAAGCAAAGCTGTGCTCAGTGTGTGGTACTCTGTGCTGTGGACAGTAGACCACAATCTATCCTGCCATGTTATATTCATGATGTGCGTTTTTATGTAACGTAGAACATCTGTCATCTTCATGCAATATTCTCTAATGAAAGGGGCAATAATGTGGGATGCCATTTTATCAGCATTCTTTTGCTCGGGGTACAATGTGTCGCAGTCTTTGGCTTGTTGTAACTGAGGGCATAGCTTAAATGGCAGAAACACGAGGCAAAATCTATCATTGTCATGCTTGCTCACTGTCTGTTAATTTACCATTGCTACATCATCAGTGTTAAGTTTGTCCATTTTTATTGTACCTGAGTTCATTGACTTGTGTCAACTCATATTGTAAGAAAGAAGGCCGGCTTTTGTCATTCTATGTTGTGTATCAAGCAGCAGTGAAATCTCATTGACCGTTTTTTCATGTGGACTTGTAAAGCTCTCTGTGCATGATATGTATATAATTTATTCTCGTAGTAACATTGCAGGGTGTAATTCTATGGTGCATTTTCATATTCAACCCGGGTAACCCTCAGGCTGGGTAAAATGATGTATGAGCCTCGTCTATGATGTAACCAGAGAGTAGCTACCCTCAACAGGAATTTTTGCCCAGTGAGAGTGACTCCCAACCGGTTTTCAACTTGGCCGCTGCAGCGGACGGCCAGTGTTTTGCTAATGTCGTAATGCGTATAAACGCTTGTATTGTCAGTTTCAGTCTGTGACATGATATAACAATGACCTGCGTGACATACTGCGTCTTAATGAATGCAGTGCAGCAGTATTCACAAACAATTTGAACTAATTCGCGCGTGTGTTTCCGAGAATATCCGTGAAATAAACGCATTCTGGCATGCAATGATTTCACAGAGCACGAGAACGTTTGAGTAAGGTTAGTATGCAGCAAAAGTGCACTAAATCAAAATTTCGGGATTCTGTTACACGTGGTTTTCAAATATTCTCTCACGATCACAGAATAGCCACAGACATCTCCTTTGACTGAAGTATACGTGCTCTTGCCTACCCACCTGTCGAGCTGGGTCACTGAGAGTACTGTATTTACTCGCGTATAAGATGCACAGTTTTTACCCCAAAACATCGCGACATTGAGGGGGTGCGTTCAATACGCGGGGGAAAATTGCAACCCAACACCTAAGGTACACTTACCTCACATTCTATTCCGAGATATCCACAATGACCTCCCCAGAATCGAACTTCGTGATTCTCCCACATCGAATGGTCTTTAGAGCCTGAAGTTTTAGGGTTTAACCCGATTTTCTCCCGAATTTGCACCCAGAATTGAAGGTTGCCTCTTTAGGGCGAAACCCGATTTTTACCCGGCAAATTGCCCTCACTGAGACTGAGGTGTAGGAATGCACACTAACTTGTTTGGCAGCAAATGCAGTCACATCGCCGTTTGTACCAATCCAGTACAGTTAGTTCGAGTAACTGAGCCCGATATCTCCCTGAATTTAGCATACTGCAGTTTTTCACCCGAATTCGCATGAATTTAGAGCACATGTTTATTTAACCGATTTTTAGCCCCCGAATTTAGAAAAAAATATTTCCCAAAAACTTCAGGCTCTAATGGTCTTCCATTCTATCAACCATGGACGAAATACTCCTCGATGTCTGTCGCATTTCTCGTTGATCCGCAGGCGCTCTGCCTCATTGACTGCACAATACGAGCGACCGCAATACGATCCAGCCGTGCTACTAAAGTTTGGGTGCGTTTAATGTGCGGGGAACAAAAAAGTACCAGCATTTCAGCACTCAAGTTGGGGTGCATTCAATACACGAGTGCATCCAATATGCGAGTAAATACGATAGGTGCCGCCACAACCTGTTGGTGACTAGAGCTGAATTTCGGACAGCGGGTTACGATGTCGTTTCCGCTATGTTAGATTTTTTTACCAGGGTGGTCGCCTTGAGCTACCCTTGTGGATTAAGAAAATGCACCCCTCTGTCGTTTTTCTTTCCAGTATGCCATGTCCAAATCTGACCATATTTTGCATAAAGTGGCACTCCACTTGTTTCTCATTGTCATGCACATACTTGGATTTTTCTTACATGAAAAGTGCTTGGTATCAATAGACGTAAAAAAAAGCTTTTTGGGGATATACCCACCAGACGGTTTTTGTATGGCCTTTACATTTCGGGTATTTGCAGTTGTGTGCGCGTACTGCGCATACAACCATGCTTTCTGCTATGCTGTTCAACTGACGTCGCCAGGTTGGCAGAAACGGAAAATGTGTGGTGTGTCGCGGTTCAGTCTCAATTTTTTAAAAAAATGTAGAATTTGTCTTTCGCATCGTTTATGGTGGCTGTCACTCAAGAAATTTCATGTAACCTTTTTTTCCATTATGGTTTGGTGTAGGATTAAATTGCTTTAAATAATTCATTATTAACTTAATTTGTAAAGTAAAGTAAAAATGGCCAAAGTAAATTCTGTGCCCAGCACATCGCAGGACTCTTCCACTGGGAGAGCCCTGTAAATTTTGTTATTCCCTATTCTGCATAGTAGTACTGCCTTGGTTTGGTAAATTCACTAGCCATTCTAAAAGCAAGTATCGCAGTAGACATAATTTTGGAGAGAACAAATACTGCAGGAATAGTACCAGCGAAGTCCCACTTTAACTTTGTAAGGTACTGAAACCGTGTCCTACACTAGACAAGAAATTTCTTCCCAAAAGTATGGTTAAAAAGTAAGCGAGCTGATGGCATAGATCCACACTGAAAAGACCTGGGCTAGGGAGGACAAGAAAAGTGCACACGAACAAGTTCCCAAGCACAGCTGAGAAGTTCATTCTATGGGTGACATTCTAGCCCACTTGAATTTTCCATTCTGATTAAATATGTCATCTGTAAACTACACTTCTCAGCTGAGTTTCGAACCTTGTGGATTTTTCTTGTCCCTAGTCTGTATTTTTCTTTTTTTTTTCCCGACAGGTATCATCTCGAATGATAAGTCATTATTACTTCCTTGCTCATATGATCTTTCTATAGAAACATTTTTGCATGGTAAGGACTGGTATGTTGACCATGGAAGTGTGCATGGGACTTGTGGCTACTAAACAATGACACTTACAAAATGAGGAAATGATTGTTCATTGTGACGTCGATAATGGACGTGGCCAAGGCTGGCCACGCTTTCACAAAATGAGGAAGATTCCCAGAGAATGTCAGTAGCGGTGTAAAAATTTCCTGGCATGGATGAATCATTAGGATTTCGCTGAACTGAGTGCAACAACCTCTCGACTGTTGCCTGTGTGACCATATTGCTCAAGCCAAACATAAATTTATACTGTACTTATAGCAACAAGGACAGGAACATGCATGCAAGTAGTATTCTGATGAGTGTGCAGCATAAATTATAGTCCTAATTGGAAAAACTTGGGAATGGGAAATGCACAAGAGCACATAGTTAGAGAAGACTACTTTCAGCAGTATTGTTAGGTTAGTATAAATGAAATGTCATAACATGGGCATTGTATTCTTAAATGATTCGTTTGCGTGTTAGAGTTATATGATCTTGGTGTAGTCCGACATCATTATTCTGAAAAGACAATTTAGCCCTTGTACGTAGCATGCAGTCCATGCATGGAGTCACCAATGAGTTCCCCACATTTTGTTTTTCACCCCATTTCCCAGCGTGTAACTTTTTCCCCCTGTCATTGTCATTCTTGTTGTGCATATGTGTGACCCTGTGAATGTCATTAAGGGTTCCTACCGGAGCACACTTGAGCTCATTTGAACTATTTATTCAATAAAGATTTTTATATTGTGCTCTATTTCGTGAAGTAATCTTATTGTCAGAGTTATTCGTCTACTGAACCCATCTTTGGAATAGGTCATTGTTGAAAAAAATAAAACATGGGGGGCCCCTTATGAGCTGCCTAGCAAATGCCAGAGGCAACATCACTACACTGCCTCAGGGATCCTGTGTTGGGCTTATGTTGCACAAGTTAGAGATGCTGGAGTACTCCACACTGAGAACCGTGCATGAGTTTGCTTTGAAACTTTTCCATTGTGTGCGCATATTTTGTTGTTTGTGGTTTATGCTGTTGCTTTAAACATTTTGTTTCAAAATGTTAAATGCAAGAGAAACAACAGTGGGGGTTCCTAGGTTCAACAAACACCCCTTGAAGTTGTACCCATATGCCTCTCGAAATATTTTTCTGTGCACGTTTTTGCATCCAGAAAAGAAAATTAGCTCTTGCAAGTGCTTTTTACAAAATTGTGTGAAGAGATAGAACACAATACTCCCCTGTCCCCATTTCGTCCTGCTGCCCTCTCTCCATCGGTCCGCATGCCGCATATGGCCACAGTTGCTTCGCGGTGCCGACATGGGATATATATATATATATAAACAGAACACAATACAAAAAAAAGATAACGAGCCTTTGTCCTTTTGTGTTGCAGGAACCACACAGTTGCATTTAAATGAGCGTTTAGACACCGTGCGTTTAAATTGTGCGTGCGTCATCCCGCAACGCAATCATACTCATTTTTTTTTCAATTCTTTTCTTTCTCATCTGATCATTGCTTTGTATTTCTTTTCGCAAAATCTGCAAGACAGGAGCAGTTTTCTTGCAGGTGTAAAGCGAGCTGTTACCAGTCAGACGCACAATTGAACCGCCTTTCCTCCACCTTGAACTTTTCACCTCCACTCTCCAAGGCTCCATGCTTGAAGACGTACTTTGTGGAATCTGCGTAATACACGGACGTGTTTCCAGAAAACATGTCGTTTGACTTCTTGGATGTGGAAGCGTGCAAGCGTCTGCACAACAAACAAATTTCGCAAATCGGAAACTGATCATTTTATTATTAAATTCCAATCCATCGTTCAATTCACTCGGAACTCCTATCTCGGCGCGCTAAATTCGCGCATGCTACCGCAAATAGACTTCCTGGTCGCACCAACATGGCTGCGCCACGGATTCTAAACGTTCATTGGCTTACTTGCTCTCTACTTCTGATTTCATTGGCTGTTTATCGGCTCCTCCCACCGGCGGTTTTGTGCGCAAGTAGGAAGTCTGTCACTCGTCTGTCTGTGCTCTCCACTATCCGTCGTCGCGGTGGTTTGCAGTGCGCACGCGGAAAGGTCAATAGCTTGTATTGTTGTGATGACGCAATCGGCCTACAACAAACTGAAAATGGCAGCCGTGGACCAGGGGTTGTTCCTCATCCAAGAAGTGATTATAACACTGAAACGATGCGAAAGTATTTTGGCAATTATTGGATTGTTTTACGTCGGTAAAACAGCCGCAGTTGTGGGCCTCAAACTGCTGGAGGGCATTCGTGTACACATCCTGTCCCATTTACGCTGGCAGGACTTCAGGAAGTACGGAGAGTGGGCCGGTGAGTGAACTTGACCTGCTTCTTCTTCTCTGTCAAAAGGCCGAGCATGTTATGTAGCGCTATTTGCTGGTGAGCGCAGTTGCGCAAGAACGTCTCTACCGGTATATTAACGGTGCAGAAAGTCGAAGAAGCCGTGGCACATCATAACAGTGGTTTATCCAGAATCCAACGCACGGAGGGGTGTTAGGAAAAAATTGGGGAGGGGGTCATTATTATAGTTACGTCATTACAGCTTAACATATCATTACCGACAAGTGTCTAAAGCTGAAATCGCAATGGGCACCCCCTGTAGGGGGTACACAGGTGAAAAAGTTAGGGGGGTGTAGGGAGGGTCTTGGATAAATCACTACATAATAAAGTAAGGTGCATGTCTAGTTTAGGTTGGTTCTCTGTGCAAGTTTCATGTTTATGTGGGTAGTAGTGCTATTTTTTTATTATAATACTAATAATAGTACTGCTCAAAACACATTATAATACTTATGAAACAGTGTGTTATAATACATTATGGTAATACAAGGAATAGATAACTTTTTGGAAAAGCCCAGGGCATGCACAACATTTATTTCACAATTTACAGTGCCTGTTATGTGAAACAGTAGATTCGTTACTGGCTATTTGGCTTTAATAATACTTTCTCAAAAACTGAATCTTCGAGTGCTGGCCTGTTTGGTTAAAGCAAGGAATGTCTTGTGGCATATTTGACATTTCAAGCTTGCATGGCGTTACGGTTAGGTAGATCGCCTTCCAAAGTATTACTGTCTCAACAAGTAACGCAGTAATATTGGTAGTAATATTTTGGTGTGTTATGATACTAAGACTTTTTGGAATTGCATATTATAATATGTAACACTAATGCAAAAATGTATTACAGTAATACTATTATAATACAATGTATCGTAATCCATGCCCACCCCTGATTGCAGGTGTTCTGTTTGTAATCTGCTTTGTTATTTTCTGTTTGTGCTTCTTCTTGCAGCTTTTAGTTTTCTCTGAGTGTGGATATTTCTGATAGATGGGACATTGTTCGTTTCCTTCATAAACATGCAGTCGTGACTGGAGGCACTGACGGCATTGGAAAGCAGTATGCACGAGAGCTGGCCAGGAGGGGCCTCAACATCATCCTTGTTAGCCGTAACATGGACAAACTCAAGACCACTGCTCAGGAACTTGGTCAGGTCCTGTTTATGTGCTCAATCGAATTGCTCAAAGCATTGCATCAAGGGGTTTCTAATAGCGTAGGCACAGAGACAGTCGAGGAAGTGGCTTTGAGTGAAGGACGATGATTAGTTGTCAGCGTCTGCTGAATAAGGAAAAGGAACTGTTGGCTTTGGTATTGAGAGAGAAGTCCAGGAAGTCTGCGTAAAGAGTCTGGTTTTGCCATAGTTTTGGTATTTGTTATTAAACAAGCATAGCTTATTAGATAGGCAAGTTAACAACTGAAAGGCCAACAGTGACTTTTTGCCACTCCAAGACATTCAGTGTGGTTCATAATGAGGAAAGTCTAGCTTGGGCAACAGGGCGGTGAACCGTAGAGAGACGGCTTTGTCTTTTCGTTGCCCAAACTCGTGCATGCACTGTGTTGTCTACATGGGTAGATTCACCATGAAAAATTTGGGATATAGACCTTTGTGCCATAGTTGGTTTTAGACAACAATAATAATACTGTCTCCTTTAATACCTCCCGGTAGATAAACACTCGTGCAAAACGTTCCCCATAGCAGTATCCCCTTCTTTATTTTTACCTGCATTATGCACAAGTTTATTTGGGGTTGTGCATTTTTATTGTTTAATCTCGTCCAATTCCCCCTTTTTTCATATTTGCAACTGAAGTGCCGGCAATGAATTGATATTGATTAATCAGCATCTCTTTCGCGTCTGCCACATCTGTGTGTCGTCTGTTTTTTTTTGTTGTTGTTGCCCAAGCTCGTTTTTTTTCTCGCCATGTAGTTCAGCTATGTCTTCACCTTACTTACTTCACCATTTTTTACTCCTCTCTGTGTGCCTGCAGAAGACGAGTTTCGCGTACGAACCTGCGTAATTCAAGCAGACCTCAGCAAAGGCCGTGAGATCTATAACGATATCGGAAGGCAGCTTCAGGGGAAAGAGATTGGTATCCTCGGTAAGCTACTTGTCGCATCAGCTTGTGTCAACATGTGAACCCGAGATGCACATGTTACATATCTTTCAGTGAACAATGCAGGAGTGATGTACGACTCGCCGAGCTTGTTTCTCAATGTTCCCGAGCAGGTAATCCTTCAATATCGATAACTTCTCGCTTCTGGAAGCAGTTCAAAGGAGCAGTGAAATGACATGTAGGATATTTGACGTTCTGGTGGGCAGGTTGTCATTGTAGCCTGCAATGAATTTTGTTCTCGCAGTTTGTTTTCTTCCTTAAGAGAGCAGCGAAATGAGATTTAGGGTTGCTCAAAACTCTGCACAGTTGATCAATTAAGTGGCGACGATCACAAGCAGCCATGCAAAATATTTTGAACAGAGTTATCTCATTGCACAATTCAGTCTACAAAACCTTCATGAAAAATTTGCCTGGTGCAGTGAGACCTTTAAGTGTCACCCACTTTCTTACGAGATCCTGGAAAGAGTTGAAGTAAGCCAGATCAGCGGTGTGCAGATCAAAGATCTCTCTCTCACGCTAGAGGCGTAGGTTGGTAAATTCACTCATGATGGCCATCACATCGTGAAAAAATTAGGTATGTGATGTTGAAGCTGATGTTGAGTGAGAGCCTGTGATATAGTGTTTAAGTTGAATTGGAGGACGCATTTTGAACTTGACGTCCAATGATTGGTTATGATGTTGATGGGCTTGGAGTAAGGCCTGCCATGATGCGGTGTTGAATAGTGTTGTAGAAAAGTGGCAGGCAAGAAAAAAAGAGAGGAGGAACATTTCAGTGCTCCTTTAAGGGCTTGACCGCATTCTTATTTTGCAAGATAGATACAGTATTGTTTAGCACATGATGCCAATCAGACTTGTACACGTTACTAAAAAAAAGTAATTGATTACCGCTACCTTGTACGAAAAAGTAATTTTTTACCGTTACAAACTACTTGCCGGAAAAAGTAATGAAGTAACGCCTTGAAAAGTAACGCGTTACTTTGCCAATTACCTTCGATGTCTGAGAAAACGATATTAAAAAAAGATAGAAAAAAGATATAGAAAAAAAGATATCCACACACAAAAAAAAGAAGGAAACTGAGCAAAAACGAAGCGTTGAAACTGCTGCGAAGCTGTGAAAAATGTGTCGAGAGGTTGAGAGTTTTGAGAGTTCTGTGAAAAGAGTCCCAACTGGAACTCCCACAAATGACTCATCAGGTTCATGGTACAACCTAGAGTCCAACTTACTGCATACAGGCCGGGTTACGGATAGATAGTACACATGAATGGGAGAGGACAGTGGACTCAAAAATACACTACACGTGCGGAACACTGCGGCAACTCGGGTAAGTAATTGTTGTCCTAGAGATAAGACAGCTGCCTTGCACCGAACTTGCAGAGGGCAGTTGGTTTTGTCTTCTCGCGGCAGTGAATCATCCCATATATGTGTGTGTGCGTCGTCCCGAACAATGTGGATTCTTTAGTTTCCAAGTAATCGATTACTTGGTAATTAATTACTGAAAATTGTAATTGAATTACTCAACAAATTACTGGGCCCCAAAAGTAATCGATTACGTTACAAATTACTCAAAAAAGTAATTGATTACTAGTAACGCAATTACCCGTTGCCCGTTACGTACAAGTCTGATGCCAATGTGATGCTGACACCAACAAAAAGTGTCTACTGTGTTTTCTGGTGTGTGCATGTGCATCATACACAGGGTCTGACTTTTCCAGGTTAAATGTCTTTCCTGGATACAGGGCGAGGGTGGGGGGAATCGGGTGCTATTGTTACGATCTGGTGTTATCTGGTTACTTATTTATTTTTTTCTGACTAGCGAGCGATCCATAGTTTGAGGTGCACATCTTGATCAAACATGAATTCCTTGCAATTTGTAGTCAGACACCACATGATGCAACATTAAATGTGCTTCACATAGTTTGTTGTTGCATTCAGATAATATTTTCATCGGATGTGCACACAGATTGCTACTGAATGATGTATGTGACACATGGTACAACGTAATATATGAATAGTATTTGGGGAGAAATCGGGTTTAACCCAAATAGGTTCGAGACTGATTCGGGAGGGAACAATCGGGCGGAATCGGGTTTAATCCGGAAAAGTTAAATGCCAATTATACATTGCAAAAGGTGTCCTGAAGGGGCAACACACATTAGACGCAGCAGTCCCTTAGAAGATGTCATGCAACCTCCAGTCTCACAACTTTGTCTAACCGCTTACCTATTCCATATATGAGTGCCATGTTCACGGAAATTGTGGAAAATGATGGTAGACAATTAGCCAGACCAAATTTTGTTACTACACTTTGGGCCTGTTCTCACATATAGCGCTTTGCTTCATAGTGCTGGAAAACTGCGCTGGAAACCAAATGCTGCTTACTGTCTTAGTGTTCTCACTTGCAAAGCAGAATGCTCTGCTTCTGCAGGGCAGAAAACAGTGCTTGCTTTCCAGCTCTCTGAAGCAAAGTGCTGCATGCGAGAACAGGCCCTTACTCTGTCATATCACAGTCTGATTAAAAGTCGCGTAAACACTGCGTCCATGACTGTCATATGTGAATATGATGTCAACTCAGAGTCAGTGCACATGTTTTCATTACCGTGGACACTAGTGGCAATGTAGAGGTTACATTTTCTGTTGACTATTAGCGCCAGCATTCTTGCCTTTTTGGCGCGCATTATGCATAGATGCGCATTACATTCCAGGCATTTTTCAAATTCTACTAATTTTCAGGATGGATGTTACGGATAGGAAAATGAGGTGTTTCAAACAAGTGTGTGCCGATGGGTGCAAGTTCAAGAAATAGTCGTTTCAGTGTGCACGGCTGCTGACGCACATCATTTATTTGATTTACATTGCGAATTATGAACTTGCAAAGGTGCTTTGTGCTGTTAAAATAAACAACACTTCATTTCTCGCAGAAATTGGTGGAAAGTGTTAACATCAACATGATGGCTGTGATGATGATGACATATCTTATTCTTCCACAAATGGTGCAGAGGTAAGAATGCTTTATTTTATGTAGCTAAATAGAGTTCAACACCACTGCCATTCATGGAGATGCGCAGAAAAAAAGTAGCGCCATGGAATAATATCGTTTAGGGTCATTCTGCAAAGCATGATGCTCGAGACTGGAGCAGGAAACAACTATCTGTGACCATTCTTCAAAGGTCTTAGATATCATGAGGTTTGGCATAAAATACCCGAAAAAGAGGTTACAAGAGAGACATCAAATCATTAAAGATATCTTCCTAAAGAAAAATGATATATTAGGATATCAGCAGGAAGTACCATGACATAATGCATTTTGGCGTATGTAAGCTTAATGTGTGATATAACAATCGAAACTGGAATCAGAAGGGTGTCATGGGCATTAGATGATGTCTGGGGCAAAATTGGGGTTCTGTAGTGAGAAATCTGGGTACGTACAACACTAAACATCAAACACAAAATAAACTTGAATCCTATGAGGCATAAATACCTGAAGGTCTGGTTTAATGCAGGTTGCAAGTACATAAAGTAACAAGAAGAGTTCCTGATGAAGGAGGCGAAGTTAGGGAATAATGAACACTAAGACACTGTGGGCAAAAAGCAGGTATGATGTAATATGAATAATTTGGGGAGGTGTAATGTCCAAGTGTTGACATTTGGAAACCTTGCATTCTGCCAAGGCATTCTATATTACATGAACCAGTGATGGCCACTAACTACTTCTACAGTAGTTTAACTATAACTACTAACTACTTTGTGATTGAGTAGTTTAACTAGTAGTTCAACTACTTTTCAGGGGAGTAGTTAAAACTACTTTTTTAACTGCTGCAATGTAGTTTAACTACATCTATAACTACTTAACGTTGTCCACCAACACCAATCCCTTGTAGTGTTCTTGGACAGCTAAACATGAAGCACGAGCAATAATAAGCTTTGGCTCAAGCCATTGCTACGATCGTCAAATACAAAGCTTGCAGCGGGATTCTTTCTGTGCCTACGCGATAAACTAAGTTGCAGAATTATTTCATAGCAAATGAGGCTTTACTAGACAAGCATTAAAAGAAGATTTAGTACACATGCACGACACAATTGCTCTGCACCTCCGTTCTCATCAAACAAGTAGCTCAAGATAAAAGTCGGAAGCACAATCGTGCCGTAAAGCTTGAGGCAAAATCGGAAGTAGTTGGCGCCTTCAGTAACCTCACTACTGTAGTTAACTACTTCAAATAGTAGTTTAACTAGTAGTTGCCACTACATTTCTGCAAGTAGTTGATAACTACTTTTTAACTACAATCAGGTAGTTTAACTAGTAGTTTAACTACATGTAGTTAATTACTGGCCATCACTGACATGAACACATGCCAGAGATGATTGACACTGGAAGCACGTGGGAAATGTAGGGTGGTGCATTGAGGGTCGAGATGCATGCATGCCCAAGGAAATGAAATGAAAAGATGTGCTGGCATATGATATCTAAATGCTGTTGAGACGAAATATGTGGCCAGGCACCTGACCAGAGAGTGAAAACCAGTCACCTGAAGTACTTCACTTTGGACAGCAAAAGTATCATTTTGTATTGCATGGGAAGCAGACGTGCGAATTGACGGAGGAAAAAGGCACAGTACTTCCGTGAGGGTAGTGACACTGCTTGTAAATACATTAGAGGCCCTGGAAAATCACATCGTAGTTTCATTGTATCAACTGTACGATACGAATTGTACTGTGAAGTTGCAGAATGCAGTCATACTGCTGTACTTTGAATTTCAGTTTCCTGAAAGCTTCCTTGAAATGTATGACTAGGGTTTCCATCTTTTTTTTTTTTTTTCATTTTTCAAATACTGCGCAAAAGTCCCTGATTTTGCGAAGAACATATTTTCGCGTTTTGGTGCAGGGTTTAGTTGAGAAGCAGTTCACGGGAACTTAAATTCGTGCAGTGTGTGGGCTCATGTTAGTCGGTAACCTCATAAATCAGCCCACTGAAGTAGCACAGAAGTCATTTTTAACACTCTGTTTTCTGCTAAGCAGGCCAGTAAAATGCACCAATTAATTAAGACTATCCTTGACTTTGCTGACCAAGAGCGAGGGAGGCTCCGCCTCCAAGTGGCGCGCCAATAGGAGGACTCGGGAGGCGGAGCGCTGCGGCCTCTGCTCTTGTCTAATAGATGGCGCATCGGTAGCGCTCGGCTCGGGATATGTGAGCCGCTGTCGTCTGCTTCTTCCGGTAGAGCTACGACCTTGAAGCCTCTGCTCTCGCGTAAGAGATGGCGCAACATTGGCGCTCGGTAAGGGCACGTGTGGTCACCATAACTTTGAGCCTCGACCTTGAAACTGGCCGGTAACCTAAATTCCGATGATGCGGCGATAGCGATGCGTAGTTTTGACGATTATGCTTCATGGATATGTCATTACATTGCCAAATTTGTGGCCAGTTCGACGTTTCGCTCCGCTCTTTTGCGTAAACATTGTCTCAGCTCATGAAAAATGAAAGAAATATTTGTTCTACTCTTCGCAATGAAATAAATCATTTAAAATTATGCATTAAAGTTATGCAAGTATGTAAAAAGGACAGAAATGTTGCTGCTTGTTCTACTCCTCGCACTGAAATAAATAATATTTATAAATAAATATATAAATAGTATAAATAAGGGGATAAGTCGAAAAATCCGAAAATGAGAAAAGGGGCCCGATATGATTGTCCGTCCCATTGACACACATGCATTTCCCGTTTTTTTACCATGCTGTAGCGGGCCAACAAATCGCAATAAGGTCCTAAGTTTTCATTGGCAGGTGCATACTGGTATGTAGATGTCATTGCAACAACAATAATAAAAAGAGGATAAGTCGACTTATCCCCTTGTTATATACAGAGGTTCAATTGTACTGTGTGTTTCTTTTCACGTTTTTTTTTCTTTTTGTAAGTAGTTACGCAAGCATACTGCGTAGTTTTAACGATTATGCTTCATGGACGTGTCATTACATTACCAAATTTTTTGGCCAGTTCGACGTTTCGCTCCGCTCTTATGCGTGAACATTGCCTCAGCTCATGAAAAAGGAAAGAAATGTTGCTGCTTTTGTTTTACTCCTCGCATTGAAATAAATCATTTAAAATAATTGTACTGTGTGTCTCTTTTTTTTTTTTTTGTAAGTAGTTACGCAAGTATGTAAAAGGGAAAGAAATGTTGCTGCTTGTTCTACTCCTCGCACTGAAATAAATAATTTACAATTGTACTGTTTCTGTGTCTTTTTCTTTCTTTTTGTAAGTACGTAGTTACGGAAGTATGTAAAAAGGAAGAAATGTTGCTGCTTGTTCTACTCCTCACACTGAACTAAATCCTTTCAAATAATTATACTCTGTTTCTTTTTTTCCCTTTTTGTAAGTAGTTACGGAAGAAAATAATTGTACTGTGTGTGTGTCTTTTTTTTTTCTTTTTGTCAGTAGTTATGGAAGAAAATAATTGTACACTGTGTGTGTGATTCCTTTTTGTAAGGGTTCCGGGACATTTGATCGAACTTCGTTTGGTCGAAAGGCATTTGATCAAACACCGTTTGATCGAGACGGCAGCAGTCGTTCGATCGATTATTTTATTCGTTCGCTTGGAGCATTGATGAAACAAAAAGAAGAAAACAACAAAAGAAAGCTTCAGTTCTAAATGCTGTTATCCCAAGGAATATTTCACTCTGTGTCATCCGCTCGCCCATAAACACATTCGTCATCCTAATCCACTTTTTTTGCATCCAGAAGGCTATCCGATGATGTGCCTTTTTTTTTCGCTGTTTATTTGCATTTGCTGAAACTGCGTTTGCAGGAGCTTTGAAAGTAAAATTAGACGTTTAGCTCCACTCTCATGTCCTCGTGGCTGATACTGTCTCAGCGTATTGCTAGAAGTACGCCCAAACATTTCATTTGGTAAAATGCTCCGCAAACTGGGACAACTTTTTCCTACGCCTACGCTAACGTGAGACATGTGGTTTGCTGCGTTTTTCCAACATATCTGCAGGAAATATGCAGAAGGTATCAGGGCCTTGGGGAATTGCTTCTTAATCTTGTCACGTTGCCTGTGTGTTCTGTTTCATGCCCGCTGCCGTTTCAGTCAAAAGGTGTTCGATTAAATGGCTTTCGTCCAAATGTTCCGCGACAGCTTTCGACCAAACGACGTTCGATCCCGGAATCCCTTACAGAAACGAAACAGTTTCTTCCATAACTACTTACAAAACGAAAAAGACACACCGAGTACAATTATTTCAAATGATTTATTTCAGTGCAAAAAGTAGAACAATCAGCAAAATTTCTTTCCTTTTTACGTACTCCTGTACTTACAAAAACGAAACACACACACACAGTACAATTATTTTCTTCGGTAACTACTTACAAAAAGGGAAAAAAGAAAAGGTATATAATTATTTAAAAGGATATACTTAGCGTACGTAGCTTAGGATATACAGCGTATAATTATTTAAAAGGATTTAGTTCAGTGTGAGGATAAGTCGACTTATCCTCTTTTTACTATTTTTGTTGCAATGACATCTACATACCAGTATGCACCTGCCAATGAAAACTAAGGACCTTATTGCGATTTGTTGGCCCGCTACAGCATGGTAAGAAAATGGGAAATGCATGTGTTTCAATGGGACGGACAATCGTATCAGGCCCCTTTTCTCATTTTGGGATTTTTCGACTTATCCCCTTATTGCATACAGAGGTTCAATTATTTTAAATTATTTATTTCAGTGCGAGGAGTAGAACAAGCAGCAACACTTCTGTCCTTTTTACATACTTGTGTAACTACTTACAAAAAGAAACACACAGTACAATTATTTTAAATGATTTATTTCAGTGCGAGGAGTAGAACAAATATTTCTTTCATTTTTCATGAGCTGAGACAATGTTTACGCAAAAGAGCGGAGCGAAATGTCGAACTGGCCACAAATTTGGCAATGTAATGACATGTCCATGAAGCATAATCGTCAAAACTACGCATCGCTATCGCCGCGTCATCGGAATTTAGGTTACCGGCCAGTTTCAAGGTCGAGGCTCAAAGTTATGGTGACCACGCGTGCCCTTACCGAGCGCCAATGTTGCGCCATCTCTTACGCGAGAGCAGAGGCTCCAAGGTCGTAGCTCTACCGGAAGAAGCAGACGACAGCGGCTCACATATCCCGAGCCGAGCGCTACCGATGCGCCATCTATTAGACAAGAGCAGAGGCCGCAGCGCTCCGCCTCCCGAGTCCTGCTATTGGCGCGCCATTTGGGGGCGGAGCCTCCCTCGCTCTTGGTCAGCAAAGTCAAGGATAGTCGTAATTAATCCCATAGAGTCATAATTATCGCAGAAATTGAATTTAAAGTACGCCGCAAAACATGACTGTGTGCAATGGCGGTGGAGAGCAGTAGCAGCCTGTGATCTGCTTGGGACTTTGCGCTGACGCTACAGGGGCCATGCTCACTGATTGGTCGAGAGAAATGTTGTTTGCTACTCGGCTGTTCGGGCTTTTGAAAATGCATTGCTCCTGGCTCGGTCATGATTTGGCCGCTTCTTCTAACCCCAGTTCTCTGGGGCAACTGGCAAAACTGGTTTCGGCGGCATAGGGACAGGGCGCTGACCCTCACTGACCAGTGAAAAGGACCCCAGAAAAATTACCCAGCGTAGTCATCGGTGGGGTTAGTGAAAGCGGGTGCTGTGTGCTAGGACAGTATCCAGGTTGCTGGAAGAACCCACCTATTTCGCGGATACTTAAATATGCGAATTTTTGGAGCTCGTGAACGTGAAAAAAAAAAAAGAAATACGGTAATGTCAAAATATGCCAGTGGATATTTTTAACCACTACTTTACTCTACTTATTTTCTAGTCTATTATTGCTCAAAAGATCCGACTTTCCAAAACAGAATAGATGCTGATAAACACAGTTGAATTTACGGAAAAATAATTCCAGAAAAACTGGATAATGGAGTATGCATACAGATTCTTTGTTATTTAAAGATTGTAAGTATATTACCCTGTGGCTGCTGCAGTTGTGCCATATTTGGAGTTCATTTGGAAAGTAGCATTACAAGAACCATTGGTAACGATGTATAAGAAGAGGAGGCAATATGTTTCAGAACGGCTCTGCTTGATTATAGCACCTTAGATCGAAAAGAAAACCATTTAACGCTTTTTGGTGATGTGAGCACAATCTGGGGCTGCGATCACGTGGATGTCACAAGAGTGCTCCATCAAGATAATGGCAATTGGGGAATGTTTTGAGATACGATAAATTATACACAGCAAGTTTTGTGGCTTCCATCTGAATTACTTGTGATAAATATTTGACAAAGAACTCATTTTCATGATAAAAGCGGTATAAACCATACAGTGCAGTCCTTAAAAGGGACAACCACAGCACACAGCGCTGATCGCAGTAAAGGAGTTTTTGCCTCTTTTATCATGAACTACAACCAACAAGTTTGGATTTTTGCGCTTGTGAAATATTTTTCGTATAAATCTTACTCTGAACTCATCGGAAAGTACATTTGATGGGATGAAGGAATGCCTCCTGGAACCGTACCAGATCTCCTATGTAGTGATACACAAAGCCTTCTCAAAAGACTTTTACGAGACTTTTCTTTCGAGAATTTTACAATTTTAATTTGATGATGAGATAAGCGCATATTTTCACTCATGCTCATGTGGCACATTTCTTCTGCTTCACTGATCGCAAGGAATGTCTTTGCCCATTATTCTGGTACTGGATAAATAGTACACAGGTATGGACCCAGCTCAAATCTTAGACTGCAGTATCTGATACTAGCTACCTTTTTGGCCTGTGTTATTCATATTGTAGAGTCTTTTGGCCGTTGATATTTTCAAAAATTATAGCACAGTACGTATTGTGTAATGAAATGTAATGAAACAACTGTAGTTTATCTTTACCTCTGTAACAAAAGGCCTTTATTTGGAAGATAAAGTGCATCATAATTTCTCTTCTCCTAACAGGAAAAAAGGCATTGTGGTAAACGTGTCGTCCATATCCGCCTTCTACCCACTTCCGCTCATGGCGGTCTACTCTGCATCCAAGGTACCATCTTTTCTAAATATTTGCCTTTCTCATGCATTAGAAGCTTGATTTCATTATTGATTTTTGAATTATTGATACTGTATTTACTCACATATAAGACACACATTTTTTACCCCCAAAAATTGCTTTATCGTACTTACTTATATTATACTTAACTCCCGTTTTATTCCAAGGTATCCGCGGCTATCTCCCCGGAATCAAACTTTACGATTCTCCCACATTAAATGGTCTTCCATTCTATGAAGCGTCGATGAAATACTCATCGATGTCCGTCACATTCGTTGTTCATAACTCTGGAGCCAGGCGCTCCATTGTTGACTGCATGATACGAGCGACCGCGCAAGCGCAATATGCTGACTGGCTGGCGCTGCGCGAGACAATCCGGGGTGCGTTTAATGTGCGAGGAACAAAAAAATACCAGCATTATGGCACTCAAGTTGGGGTGCATTCAACAGAAGAGTGCGTCCAATATGTGAGTAAATACGGTAATAACTGTCATTAAATCTGGTGCACCATCAAGTCTGATGTTACGGAATGCTTCCAGACCATGCTATTTGAAGGCTCAAAAATATTTTTTTGCCAAATTTTGAGCCACTCTCGTGTTAGGGATCTTTAGGGTCTGCGATTGTCTTCAGTGTGGGGTGCCTTCAATGGCTGCTTCGTAGAAAACATATTTTAAGGTACGGCTAACATCAGTGACCATCGTGACACTTATAAGGGTACCTCATTTATGTGTGATGAAAAACTCTCACTGTGGCATCTCTTTTGCACAGCAGCATAGACTTAAAAATCCACATTTTAATGACGAATTTTGGCGTTGATTTCGTGGCCACACAGCCTAGTGCTTGGCAATTGCTAGTCTGGTTCTCGCGCCGGATCACGTGACCATTGCCACCTGGACATGATTGCCACGAATCTAGTGGCTTTAGTTGCTTGGGTCACACTAGGGGCGTCGCGGTAGTTCGTGAACTTCAATGTGTGGGCTAATGCAGGCCCATGCCACCCTTATGACCACCCGAATTTGCTATAAGTGACTGCCATACCATAACTCACTGCCTGCATACAACCTGAAGCTTGGCAGTTGGTTACGTGCCAAATGCACAGAGCTATTTTTAGGGCTGCAAAGGGAAAGTTTAAATTGACCGTGAAGTGTACAGAACTTGATAAATTAATTGTATTACAGCCAAAGAGAAAAGAAAGAAAGCAGATGCGATGGTTGCCGTGTGAGTGCGTAAGTGAAGATGAGCCTTGCCTATTGAGGTATAAAAATTAGAAAGGGTACTTTTTGTTGCTTTTTAGGAATGACAATTTCTTGCTGCTTTTTTTTCAACAGGTGCATAATACCAGATAATGCAAAACTGTTTTTAATATCTTACTTTGTGAACTCTGAAAACCGTGTTACACTTTCAAAGAGAGTCCACAACCCTGGCATGAACAAAGGACCCACTCTTCGCCGAAACGTTTGGTGTTGTGTTGCTCCGACATTGTAGAGCTTTGCGTGGGATGATAGTGTAGTCGCGCAAGCCTTATCTGGCAATGCAGAAAAAGGCCCAAAGCAATGGGAATCTTGTGTGCCAGCAGTGGCTTTGTCAATCTCATACTTCTGTCACATGGTCTGTTCCCGTGGGACATACCAAAAGAGTGTTGTGTCCCATGACTGCTGAAGTACGTCTTCTCCATGGCAGTCCTGTTTGTTGCCTGTGACGCATCCCAGTTGAAAGACCCAGAAAACTTTTGTGCTAAAACGGTGTAGTTTTCTGAAAGCTCCAGTTGGACGATGACTTTGTCCCGAAGGAGGTCTGTATCAACTCATGGAGTCGTGTTTCTTCAGGCCATGACATGGTTGAGGTCCCCCAGCTAAATTCTTTCGTTGCAACATTCTGCAGCCAAACATACACAAAAAAAAACAAAAATTCTAGCAGAGGCCATTCAGTTCTCCTTTGAAGCAGAGGGTAGAGCTACTTGAAGGAGTGACAGCCACAGTACATGTTTATGCTGAGGCACACATTATATCTCACAGGTGTTTGTCGACTGGTTCTCCATGGCCCTAGACTACGAGTACAAGGACAAAGGAATCATTGTGCAGAGCCTCATACCGTCCTATATCTCCACAAAACTAGTTCGCTTCAGCAATTTCCTCAGCACGCCAAGCATTGTGGTACCCGATGCAGAAACGTTTGTGCGAAGCTCCCTGCACACGATAGGTGTCTCCAAGCGCACCACTGGGTTCTGGTCTCATGGTCTCCAGGTAAGCCTCGCTGTACTAGCTGCGAAGTATCATATTTTATATGCGCGTAACAGCCAGTTGACTTTCGATAAGTCCTGCCTGGTGTGCCATCCATAACTTGCTCCGAAGTTCGCAGTTTTCTCCCCTAAAGCAGCGCTCCCCTGCAGCATGCAGAGGGCCGAGCAGAGCAGATTTGCGTTCGACCCAACCAAAATCGAAGCTCCGAACGCTCTGCAGCAGATGCGTTTCAAGAGATCCTTTCAGTATGTCAGACTATGTGTCAGACTACGAGTTTCGGGAATACTGAAATGTCTGCCTGAACTTCAAGTGAGAATATTGATGACGTTACTGCGACACACGTTTAGTGGACGATGATCGAGCGCTAGCACAACGTTGTCGTTTGACGCTTCAGCAGCCTTCAGCAGTCCTTTATCGCAGCCTTGCTAGTGCTTGTGTCACGTGCTACTGACGTAAACTTTCCTATCAGCAAAATGCACTGCCAAAGCTGTGACAAAGGAAATGCCTCATGGTTATAGGATCCTAGCAGAACTTTCGTGCAAGCTTGCCCGGACTAATTTCGTGGCTCCTAGAAGTCCGAAAGATCCGTTGGCGACTGTATAATGGCAGACCCCATCCTAAGTTGGACACAGATTTATTCCCGATGCCATGTATTACTACACATGTGTTACCTCAACCGAAATCATTATTTTTGTGTGTCTACAAAGACACAAAGTGTGGAGCACGTAATTTGGAAACATAGAAAACAAAACAGTAAAGGCATTGTTACTTGATTGTATTTTGATTGAAATAACCTGCATTTGTAAAATATTTTGTGTATGGAAGTACAATCCATGTCAATGGACACAAACATGAATGAACATTGACAACGAATCGTGCAGGACTGCGGGAAGGCTTAAAAGGGACACCTATTGCAATAAATGCAGTCAAATCAACACAGTCATAGATACCAGTTTGTAACTTAACAGCATGATTATTGGGGCATTTAATTGCATTATGCAACTGAACTTGTTCTTAACACAAGTGAAATACCCTAATGTAAAGGTAATGTCCCCTTTCTCCCTCGCAGTACTGGATGTATGAACATGTTCCCCAGTGGGCGTGGAACCTTACTTCGTGGATGATGTTCAAGGTCATTGACAACACTCCGAAGCCAAAGTCTCACTGACATTTCTCCTCGCTGCATTCTTTTGTACTTGTGGTGGGTCACAACCCGCCCCTGTTTAAGGCATCCAGTTAATGGACAGAAAAAGAAAGATTCAGCTTTGGATTGCGTGACTTCCAATGTGGTGTCGGGCTGTCTTTAGCAGTACCTGTACTACAGGTATTTCCACTTGCTCAACTCTCAAGCAGCAGCACTTGTGCTGTTGCAATATTACAATGAGGTGAAAGTGTATTTACAGGCAGCAGGCATTTTTTTTTACTTGTTCTTTCCCCCCCATTGTTCTATATTTATTGCACCGTACCCGAGAACCATGTTTTATGGTTGGAACAGTGCAACAAAGCACTGTATTTGAGAAGCGACAGACGTGTGCTGTATTTAATAATTGTATTTAATAAATGTATACCATACTGACACGTGCTTTCTCTGAATGATGCATATAAAACTGGTACACGGTTGGGGTAAAAGGTCGTAGAAGTCGCAGTGAGGAAATCTTTGCTTGCGCGGTTCCCTTGCGTTACTCCCTTTGCATTGTATCTTCGTCTTAGTGCTTCATCTATACAGTCAACACTCGCTTTACAAAAGGCCCCCCCTTGGGGCGTGACACTTCCCCGTGTTTTCCCCTCGTGGTTTACGAGCCTTTGATTTCTGAACAATGAATATGTCCTTCAGGGACGAACCTTGAAGGTCACACGCTTTTTTTACCCCGATTTGTGGACGGGGTAAGTATAGTTATCCAGGTCAATACATAGAGGTCAACAAAGCATAAACATAGAGCATTCTGTGTCCCAGCAGAGGAAGAAAAAGGATCACTGAAAGGGGCACGAAGGGGTAAGCAGCTTCAGAGCCGAACTTTGAAAGTGTTGCATGTCGAAGGTGCAAAATACATCATGAGAGAAGATATAAAAACGTCAAGTTCATGAAGGAGCTAGTCACAATAGAGTTCAAGCGGTGAGCTTCAGTAAAGAATTTGCACTCCATCAGATTCTGCACAAAAGTTTGTCATTAAAAGTTGTTCCTAAATGTTCAATAACTGTGAGAACAGGAATGACATGTCAAGCTTTAGATTACTAAAGTCTCCCTTGAGCAAGATAGACACAGCAGGAACAATGATGAAATATTACAAAGTATTTTGGAAAATAAATGTGATCTCATATCACTATGCATTTCCTATTGCTCTAGCACTTTCACACTCTTCCTGTCATTCCAAACTTTGATTTATGAATGATTTGCTTAGAAACATCATCTTTCACAAACCTAGGGTCGAGTGTACTAATTGCTTCAACTTTTATACCAACAAACCGTCCACAGCTTCCAATGCACCCTGAGTTCTGGTTGTGCTCCAGCACAATAAACAGCAAACTACAAAATTTCGGTACGCGTGGTAAGGACGTGGTCGCGTTAATATGGCATGACATTTTGTCCCTGGAAAAGCGGTCTATAAAGAGAGTTGTCCATATTATCCAATATCCGACAAGAATAACAGATTTCTTGAGGAAGGAAAGCAGTAACTAGGGTTTGTTCCCATGTATAATGTGCAATTCAGAATAGATAATACCTCAGCAATGTGGAGCGTGTGGCACTGGTCGTAAAAAGATTTAAATGTCGTTTGCAGCACCCCGCAAGCCATGGCAGGTGTGATGGTGGTCTTGGCACTAACCAAATTGTCAGCAGGGCAGCTCGAACAACTTGTACACTCGTCGTCTGATTCTGGCTTTCCCCTCTCTGCCACAATGGCTTAGTCATTAGGGTCTTCCTCTATTTTGGCTTCTTTGTCAACGTCGAGGAGCTGCTCAGCATCCGTTTCAGGGTCGCATTGCTCCAGTATCTCGTAAGCGCCTTTGTTGTCTTGCAAGGGGAATATCTTCCCAAAGGTCATCACTCTAGTCACACATACCAGGTGGAAGGATCCCAACATTGTGCCATAAGTTCACAATGACTGCTGGATTCAGTGCGTCTCACGCCATTCTTGTAACCCTCGAACACCATCAAATATAGAGATGACAGCACTCTTTACTGCACTCAGATGTTAATGCCACGCCAAAGCAGCTCGATATAGTTGGCTTTGGTGGCTCAAATAATGCCACAAATGCACCCACAGAAAATAGAAGAACGACATTCATCTTGAGATACATTGAGCACTGAATGTAATTTAACTACCATCGCTTTGGATGAGCTAAGTGGTAATTCCTGTGCTGCGGCTAAAATACCCTAGGATACCATACACACCTGTCTGTCCTTGTTCTCTTTCGCTCTGAAATGAACGTTAGGAAGATGGTGCGAATCTGTTTCTACCTTCAAAGTGTTCGCGTTTACTTGCTTGTACCTGTTTTATCTTACAAAATGGACAAACAGAAAAAAGGAAAAAGACAGCACAAACTCACAAATGTGTCGACTCTGGATCGAATAACGAGGATCTTAGGCGTGTAAAGCACACACGACAACCACTACACCACGGAAACGGGCACACACGCGTCATTTGGTGTCGTGGAAGGACACGCTTCATTTTGGGAGACACTGCCCCCGAGGAGGGAGATGAAGTGAATGATATGGAGGCGATGCAAATCTGTGAATAATTCCATACACTACTCAGCTATAAGTAATCGCTATTACTTGCTTTTACGTGTTTCATTTTGAATACTATTGTGAATAGTACAGTGATGGAAAAACGTTTATGGGGCACATTCTGCCACATTCCTTCCTCGGAGTGACACGCTAGCAGCGAATGGGACTGTACAGACTTCCAGACATGTGCCTAGGTAACCCAGTCACCTGTTTGCAAGTCTGTATGGGTCGAATTCGCTGCTAGCGTCTCACTCTGTGGAAGGAATGCGCCGAAGCGTGTTCTGTGGACTTTTGTCCAGCACCGTACATGTTAGCTGAATGGGTGTAAAAAAAAGGTGTGATGCAGCGATATATTTGCTCAATGATGTGCAAGCTACCGTGCATGCGATGATGTCTATAATAACAAGACTGAAACACATGTTTTGTACCTTGCGTTGTCCATTGTCCGAAAAGCGAGTTTCCATATTAACGAATCGTAAATACACTACAAAAGCTTGGTCCCCGCAAAAATTGTCTGTATTTCAAGTTGACCACATTCACAATGTCCACATGAGTGATACACAACTGTCTATTTGTGTCTATTCTATCCTATTGAATATCTATTTGTGGGCATTTAACCGTGCCCTTTTGGAAGCATAATATATTGTACTGTTGCACAGGCACTGACTTCAGTTTTACGAGAAAAACAGCAGTGATTCCAGTCAAAATTGAAAGAAAAATGGAGAAATGGTACTCAAAAAGGGAATGGCATCATTTAAATGAGATCTCGATATGTTTTGACAAAAGCTAAGTACGAGTCTCTGACTTAGTCTCGAAACAGCCTAGGAAGGGCATTCAGCATGTGCTCAGTGCATGTGGAAGATCCAGCCTAGGAAGGGCATTCAGCATGTGCTCAGTGCATGTGGAAGATCTTTTATGCAAATGATCCCTGGTAAGTAAATTATATAATGAAGAAACAAACTGGGGCACAGCATTCACAACATCACAGTGCCATGCATAAAATGCTTTACTTAAAATAATAAGTTTAAGATTCTAGCTGTCTCAAGTAAATAGAACACCCATAAAAATACATTTATGCTTTTGAAATGTTCAAACACCTAACCAAATAGATGAGGCTCAGGACTCGTAAATATTCTTAAAAAAAAACTTTTCTCTCTCTCTCTTTTCTTGTAGCACCGACACAAAAACAATTTCCTTCTTAAAGCAAACAACATGTCTCATAAAATATCCTTGTGCTTAATGTCTAAAATATACATACTCTCCTCGCCATGGAATGCCTCAATAAAGCTCTTAACAGGACTACATAGTACATCTAAAACATAAAGGTTGAAAAAGTCCTGCAAACACAGCAACAAAGAACCTGGCCAGCTGACACGGTGTACAACATGTACGTGTAGTCACACTTTGAGCACTGTGAGAGCATCTCTAGCTCTGCAACGTTCTTCACACACGGGATGGTGGCAAGTGAATGCACACGTGGACATCTACAGCGAGCTGTATGTTATGCTTGTTCCTGATGCTCAGGCTTTTCAACTCACGAGCACTGGAAAGGGATATCATTAGACAACTATTGTAATGTAGCAAAATACATATATGGGCAGGCCCTCATCTAGTTTTGTTTCATAGCAACTTTTTTTTGTTCCAGTTTTTACTAAAAGGGTATGCAATGTTGTTATTCGATTATTGTTACTATACTGTTCAAAGTGCATTCGAATAGTAACATCGCATATCGTTTTCGTAAAAATTGTAGGTAATTCAGCCACAGTTCTGGGACTTTTGAATACAAGTGACCTGCTGCTACGTATGTTCTCTGATGCCAAGAGTGACTGGTAGGTAAGTCTTCCGTGCTTCTGCAAAAGCCTCGGAGTTCGCAGATAACTGCTATTGGAGTACTACATGAACAAAACTGACATGTAGAGAAGGCTATGCAGTTATAATATGGCAACCAGCTCATGTGCCAGTTTGCAGGCACTGGACCATGCACATAAAAAATACTGAATACATAGGGTTCTTCATTTTCGGTTTAAGCCCAATTTTTCACGATAGTTCCCCCCAAACAAGATTTCAAGAATTCGGGTAAAACCCGATATCTACCCGAAATCCTTGCACTCTTTTAACCTGTCGTTTTAGGTAAGCTGTCGGAAAAGTAAATCATAATATTGGGAAAGAGAGCTATTTGTGACAACATATATTTCTCCTCCTTTTATAATCCCCTGCTGGAAGAGTCAAAGAGGGGGACTGGAGTGTTTGAATACCGCAGTCATTCACTGCCTCAGTTCCGAGCAGAAATATAAAGATTCTGGTTTCGCGTTCCAGTGTCGCAGCAGTGGCTTGTTTCATATGCCTTTCGTTTCACCCCAAAATTCCCCGATGACATGTCCAGCAGAGATCGTAGCACCAGATTTCTCCCCGAATTCTCATGTGTAAATAGCACCCTTTCCCTCCCGAATTTGAAAAAAATAATAATAATAAAACCCGAAAACGAAGAACCCTATGAATACAACATTTTACATGTTGATCTAGAACAAGAATTCTCCGGAGCCACAAATGTTCAATACAATGCCCTAAGCCTAAGGAATGTAAAAAGCAAAGCTATATGGAGCAGAATTACTGGGCATGAAGTAAGCTGTCGTTTCACAGACAACCTTTCCGTTCAACCTTTCCGTTCAGCGTATCATCCAAATATAAATACCCTCTGACAATCAGGCCTCATAAGCAGCAGTGGTTCATACCATATGCTATGCCTCTGGATGTTCAAAGGAGTTGGATGTTCCGAATATGATAAGCATGGCTTCAGTACTCCATAAGGCACAGGGCATCGTGCACAGGCAGTGCAATTGCACCAGCTAGAGCAATTCCGCTGCTGTCAGCCAGTGAAGCAATCCGCAATGAAAATTCTTTGTGTTTTGCAGGTACCTGCGTCATTAAAAAACAAACGTGAATAACTGAAAATGTTGAACTGTGTTTTGCTTTTCATAATAAATCAATACTTGTGCAAAAATTTAAAACCGACTGCGCTCTACAAGAATGAAACCAAGACGATGTTAGCAGATCTGCATCATAATCGCCAGTATTCTTTAATTGTGCTTAATTAATTGATTAGATTAGATTAATTAGCCAAATTATCTGAAATAGCACATATGCTAAAAATATCCCATAGCAACGGGTCTGCGTGCTGTGATTGAAGGGTATGTTATCACATTATTTTTTTATTTTGCAGGCTTTCTTTTACAGTCAGGAAAAATGCCAAAGCATATCTTGCTGGAAACACCTCAATCGTGTGCCTTTCAAGCAGACTTGTACATGTTACTAAAAAAAAGTAATTGATTACCGTTACCGTTACCTTGTACGAAAAAGTAATTTTTTACCGTTACAAATTACTTGCCGGAAAAAGTAATGAAGTAACGCCTTGAAAGGTAACGCGTTACTTTGCCAATTACTTTCGATATCTGAGAAAACGATATAAAAAAAAGATAGAAAAAATGATATCCACACACACAAAAAAAGGAAACTGAGCGTCGACATCGTTGTGATATCGACAGTATTCCGCACAAGACTGACAGGGGCTCATGGTCATAAGAGTGGCATTAGGTTATCGGGGTCGAGAGTTCTGCGAAAAATGTGTCGAGAGGTTGAGAGTTTTGAGAGTTCTGTGAAAAGAGTCCCAACTGGAACTCCCACAAATGACTCATCAGGTTCACGGTACAACCTACAGTCCAACTTACTGCATACAGGCTGGGTTACGGATAGATAGTACACATGAATGGGGAGAGGACAGTGGACTCAAAAATACACTACACGTGCGGAACACTGTGGCAATTGACCTCGGGGTCCTCGGGTAAGTAATTGTTGCGGGAAAAGTCCTAGAGATAAGACAGCTGCCTTGCACCGAACTTGCAGAGGGCAGTTGGTTTTGTCTTCTCGCGGCGGTGAATCATCCGATATATGTGTGTGTGCGTCGTCCCGAACAATGTGGATTCTTTAGTTTCCAAGTAATCGATTACTTGGTAATTGATTACTGAAAATTGTAATTGAATTACTCAAAAAATTACTGGGCCCCAAAAGTAATCGATTACGTTACAAATTACTCAAAAAAGTAATTGATTACTAGTAACGCAATTACCCGTTACCCGTTACGTACAAGTCTGCTTTCAAGGCACTGTACAACTTTCAATATTTATTTCCAATATTATTTGAATATTTATTTTATTATGTATTTATTTTCAATATTCTTAAAATATACAACTTAAACCAATATTTTCAAAGCTAGCTAATTAATCTTACCTAATTAATTATGGACAATGAAAAATACTGCCAACTAGTACACGCCTGCTAACAACGTGCATTTAATTCACATAGAGAACTTTGTCCTTTTCTAAATCTTCGTGTATATTGCTTCAGACACACTATGCAGTTGTAGTCATAATCATTATAGAGTCAAACTCCTTTATAGCGAACACCTTTTTAACGAAAATACCACTACAGCAAATTTTTTTGCGGCCCCGCTGGAGCCCTATAGGTCCAATAATGGACATCCTTTTTAACGAAAATACCTTTACTGCAAATTTTTTTTGCTGTCCCCTGAGTTTCGTTGTAAAGGAGTTTGACTGTATTCCAAGCTTGTGCAAGGGACATGAAAAACATTAGCAAAAGGATTAATATAAATCCTGAGCTGTTATAGCTCCACATAATCATTCATCACTGATCACAGGAGATGCTATCTGGTACGCGTGCAATGCTGACAATTACTTCTATGTGCTTTGATGTTCGATATACAGTTTGCTGCACCAAGAAAGGGAAAAGCCTTGGATGTTTTCTTTTACGAGATAATCATGTGCCTTCCTTATCTTTACTACAGCACTGCCCCCTCATAATATACTAACCAAGTCAGATAGATAAGCAGCTAGATTACATAAATGCATGATGGGCTTGTATAGCACAGTAGCCCAGGGAAAGCATCAAGGTTCTGAGGAGGTGCGTACAACAGCAGTACAACGTTGTCTGATGCAGCTATCAGCAAAACTTTAATTAAAACCATCATTGTGTGCAACCAATAGCGTGAATAAAATCAACAAGTGCAGATGAAGCGACGCTTACCTCTTGAGATATTCTGTAAAAGGTATTCACATAGGCACAACCACCGAGTAGTCCTTCATACAGCACCACAGCTACTACGATCCAAAAATTGGGCAAGAACAAGTAGTAGGCCTCAAAGAAAATGAATACAGCATTGGCCACCTGCATGCAACAAAACAGTGAGTGAACGTAGTGATAACTCAATGTTGGTTAAATCTAGACGCTCAAGACACTGCCCCAAAAAGCAGAGGTACTAGTATTCTGAACAAATAATTACTGCACATTATAGCAGTAAGTATCACACCACAACAATTCTGCGACTGACATTAGCTAAGAAGTCGCTGATGTAGTGTGTCCAAAGCAAACAAGATGTGGTAAGTCACAAAGCAAAGGTTGACACAGTACTACCAAGATACCATAGCTCCTACTTTCAAAAGTGAAAAATTTATGTAGGGCTTGAGTAAACACTACTGTTTTCTCAAACATGCATTCATGACACACACCAGGATAGTTTGAGCCTGCGAAGCACAACACAAATGTATCAGATACTTAGCTCGGACCATACCAGTATCAACCAAATCTTCAATTCAAGTTGTGTGTAACCACACGAATAAAAATAAAAATAAAAACTACCCTACAAAGAATTGTGAATAAAGAGACAGAAAAAGTTCAGGAATAAAAACAACAAACATGACCAGCACAGGTCTCCTGCTTCTCAGGTGCGAGCAGTTGACTAAAATATTTCATGGCTTCCAAAATTTAAACTAAATTAAGCTTAAAGATGGCAGCCGATGAAAAGTCAGCGAGTGCCGTAGGCGGGAATCGTACCCGCACCTCTCATCCCTGCCAAGGCCTCATACCAAGGCCTCATTCATGAAGACATACATTCATTCCAGCCTCATTTACTTTCATGTTTTCTCCCACACATTCTTACGCTCACACATTGGGTGCGTCTGAATAGTGATGTGTCGCACATGCCATGACAGTGTGTGTCATACGAGCGCCTTTGAGCTGAAGCATTTGAACGAGGACAGTCTGAGCACCGCTACACGCACCATATACTGCTGCTTGTCTGCAACATCATATTGAATAAAGAGGCTCCAGAGGGTGCATAGTATGAGGTGGGAGTGGAGTCGGACGTAATAGCAGATGACAAGAATTTCTCTTAGTTCAACATGGACACAGAGGAAATTATGACCTTTTTATTGATAATTTCAGTTAACTGTTCTATTATTTTGTTTGTTTTTACTATTTAACTGTTTGTTAATTTAATTGTTGATTGTTTGTGCTAATGCGTATCTAACGTGAGACACTAAACTTAAAGTGTAATTGTTACGCGCTGTTTTTCCATCACCATATGCCAGCATTTATTCGAACAGAGTAGCCACCACAAACTGTCTGCTAAGTTTTTCTATGAGCGCACACCCCTCCGAACTCAGCGCAAGCGTGAAGAGCGAGTGGCGGAATCTGCATCGGTGGGGACTTCCCAAAGTGCACCTTCTGTGATGCATTTGTGCGCCTGTGGAGAATTCAGATGATGCACCATTATTGCAGCAGCTCCAGTGCATGATATGCAGTGGCACATCTCAGACTATTCAGACACACCCATTGTTGTTCTTGTCTTAATTGTTCATTTAGCCTCTGCAAGTTTTGTTAAAGTGTTAAATTAGCCACCGATGTGTAAAACCAAGGCATTAATTACATTAAGCTAATGTCACCTTTATAATTATGATCATTATTAACAGACATGGCTACGTAACAAGTTTAAAGTATGGATGATGATGAACATATTGAGAGAGTCTCCACAGATAAGGTGCAATGGATCTGTCCAGTTATCTGCTGCATTCATCTTCACTTTTCTAGAATGAAAAAAAAAAAAAGAAGAAAGAAAGGGCTACATACTTGAAATAGAGGTAGAAGCCAGAGTCGCTTCACTTGCAGTATGTTGACGGAAGAGCGGGATATTAGTACTCCTACTTGGTACATTACTTGTAGCCTGCAACAGATCTCCTGTTAACAAATACACATTCAGAGTAATCTTGAAGCTTAGCTGTACTAGAAATGGAAACCAAATTTCACCAGAATCACACAAAAGTCAAAACAGAAAAATACTGCATCTCTTGAACATGATGGGAATTGATGTTCTGAGGCTGGAACATATAGGAAGGACAAATACATACAAAGCCCCAAGTGTTCCCTTTACGTGTAACATGACATATAATACAAAATGAAAAAACAATTTTCACTACTGAATAACGGTGCCAAGAGAACACAACACAACGTCAAATTTCCAACTGTCTACTCCACAAGAAAAACCCATCCCAATTGTGTCTATGTTGATTAAATAATTTTGATGCTGGGTATCTAGAGACATCAGGATGATGACAACAACTTATTGTTGTTAGCTGGATTGAACCCGGATAGTAAGAAACAGTGACCTAATGAATACTATGAGCTTTTAGAGCTTACTGCTTTTAAAACTGACCATGTTTTGTGTTCTCTCTCTGATTTTTAAACGTCTGTATATGCAGGTAATCTGCCTATTGCAAAGGAAATGTTACCAATTGCTTGTTCCCAGAATACTGAGTTGCAATTTTCAAAAACTGGGTATAGCTAGTACCTAGTAATTAGAACCTGTCTGAATGAAGTTCATGTGTGTTCACTAAACAGGGGTTTGACTGTGCTAGTTTCCTGCCTACACTTTGAAAATTTTATGCCTGCAATTAACGTTTATTTCTACAGCCAGTAAGGCAATGTTTGGTAAAAAACTGCCCTATGTTTTCTGACAACCAGGAGCAGGGGGTGCCATATAAACAATGGGAATATAGCTAAATGAGACAATGGGACAAAAAATGGGGGATCGTACAAAAGGAGAAATGGTAGGTGCTTCCATTCTCTTACCATCTGTATTGCTCCCTGTGAGTCAGTTTTGTATTTTTAAATACTATTAACTCCAACTGGAAAACATGGAAGAAGCATCATCAGTAAGCAGAAGATATCAAAGATAGTCAATAATGACATCTACTAGGAAGATCTTTCCCACTCACCAAGCCTTGGTTGATGAAGTACTCTGCGAAGTACACAATGCCCAGAGGGACCATGAAACGCAGAAGAGGCTGGAAGGAATGTAACAGAACAGGATAGAGTGATAAACCATGAACCTTAGGGTTGAATGCCTCCTTACTTTATTACGATACTTTAGAATCCACACTTCTTACAGTTCATCGTATTGTCTGATAATCCACATACATAATCCACTTCCCAAGATATGCAAACGTGTTCTCCTGCAGTACAGTGCACTTGGTAACATGGCTGGCAAGATGGTGCATGGTGATGGTGCTTTGAAATACTTGGAGATTGAGTGTGTTAATTGCCCACCGTACTTACAGGATATTGCTCTCGCTGACTGTTTTGGGTTTTTACACCCAAATAAGTATTTTAAAGGAAGAAAATTTTATGTCGACCTGGCAGTGATTGCAGCAGTGGAGAAGTATTTCAATGACAAGATATCACTTTTTTTTTTCTAAAGGTTAAAGGAGCTCCAGAAATGTTGTGCTGAGTGTCTTGAACTTCTAGAACAATATGTCAAACAGACAAGGGTTTCATGACTCTAGTCAGTGCTCTCGTTGATTTTGCCAATAACGTTTCAGTTGCATTTTGCCCATCTTGTGACAGTACAAGAGGGAACCTGAGAGACAGACACATTCGTGGTAAAAGAAGAGGCTTAGTGCCCAAAAAGGAAGCAAATAGAAGAAGTCTTTTGTCTACAAGAGCCATGTTAATGTAAAGAAACATGCGTACAATCTCCTAAAAGATTTTTCAGGCCCAATGTGCTCTCAGGCACAGAAAAGTGTGCTGCAAGTGCCTCTGTGATACCATCTATAATAGATCTCCTGTGTGAGATATACATGACATGTCTGGGTAATGATGAAAGAAGGAAGTCACTGAAAGGGTTAGCCAGCTATAGGACTCAAACCCACATCATCTGGATTTTCGAGTCCTACCAGCTGGCTAACCTTTTCAGTGACTTCCTTCTTTCATCATTAATTTCTTAGGCACTTGAGGCTTTGTATGTATTTGTCCCTTCTATGTGTTCCAGCCTCAGAACATCAATTACCATCATGCCGGGGTAGTCTGTAATCAACCAACATAAAGTATGCCAGCCAATGGACCACATGCAGCTATATTAGCTTAGGCACAACCTGTAAACATTTCACAGCACTGGAAAAATAACATACCCTGACCAGCTTGACCTTGTCGAGGAACTGGATCGCATTCTCAGTGTTTCCCCTGCAAGGACTGCAGGGCAGCAGAGGGACGTCATCTGCGGCGTTTGGAGGTGCAGCAGAAGATGCCTCTCTAGGCTTCTTCGGGTGGACCAGTACACACCAAAAACTGCAACAGGAAAAAATGCTGGAGATGCCTCAAATCCTGTAAGGAACTACTGTATAAGTAGGAAGTCCAGCGACCCAGTGAAGATACGTCGAAGAAAACGCCTCGGGTCTGGAGCCGCCAATACCTCGAACAGAGACCGTTCTTTTACTGTGCGGTAAAAGGGATCAGGGTGTCGAACCGAAACGTTTTTCGTTCCGGTTTTCGTTCCGGTTACATCATAAACGATCCGGTACCGGTTCTGCTCGGGAGCAAAAAAATAACGGTTCATACCGGTTTTAACCGGTTCCGCTTCTGATGGGAATATTCATCCCCAGAAAAAAAATCAATGTTACAAAATGTAAACCCGTTTATTCCGCATACATGGTATTTAATATTAATAGACAGCTGTGAAATTCGTAGCTCCTGATTCCTGTAGGTTACTGTCTGTTCAAATAGGCTTTTTCCTTTCTTGATGCACATGCTACAAACGGACTTGTTTGTCGTGATGTCATATGTAAAGTACTTTCTTGCTGGGTTGGAGCGATCACGTCCCACCCGAATGTCTGTTGCTACTGGCTAGCCAGCAAGCACCACCGCACGAGTACGACACAAATCGAGGAACACCTTCACTCACAAACGCGCTCGACAACTCAGTTTTATTTTCTTCGTGTCCTGTCCACAAAAGAGTTGCACTTCGCACGAGCTTGCCCTCGCGTATACGTAAATGTATTCAACTTAGCTGCTCTCAAACAAGGGACGCGTTGCGCGACATTACCGATAGAGAAGCCGTTATGCAGCCCCCGTGTGTCGCTGTTTAGTTGAAGAGAGTTTGGGGGGTCAAATTAAAACGAACACTACGGCACATTGCTAGAGAGTCACATGTACCTCTAAGTCTGTATGCGTGCGTGAACGATAAACCATTACAAAGGCATCCTAAGGGTCATTGTATACCGACATCCGTAACCCTCGTACAGTATCCATGACATGACTACAGAGCACACGACGTATGTTTCATTCGCCTATCCGTAGTCCAAACCGTCGAAGTTTTTTCTTGGACCGAAAACCATTAAATATATTTTTCGGTTTCCCTCCTGAGCGAAAAAAACGCATACGGTTTCGATTCCGTTCCGGTTCGCACCAAAATAGCAGTTCTTTTCGGTTTTCGGTTCCGGTTTTCGGTTCGCTCCGACACCCTGATGCTGGGCCCAGTAAAGGAACAGTGTCTCTGTTAGAAATACTATTGGCAGCTCCAGACCTGGGGCTTTCACTTGAAATTACTGGAAAAGTAGGTAGTAATTTTCACAAATTTTGCAGTTTTTGTCATTTTTGGCAGTTTTGCAAATTTTGTCATTTTTCTGTAAATTCAAAGTCCTGTTATATATTGATAATGGTGATATAAATTACTGAAAAACTGCAATTTGCAAAGAGTACTACTTCAAGAAAACTGAACGGACTCGCTGAGCAGTGGTTATTGTGGCACATTTCTAGCGCACCTTGGCAACAAGGCACCTGCTTTTTCACATACTGCCAACTACATCCGTATTGAGCATGCATTGTTCTCACCAAACGTGTACAGCATGTGTTGAATGAGGGCAACTTCTGAAATCAACAAAGAAAAAAAAAAAAAAAAGGAAGACAGAGAGACTCTCAGTGGTCTATTTGTCATCCGATATATACGATTTGTCATCACAGGAGATCATTTGCGCAGAACATTAAGAGGTCTCTCCGTATTGTGGCATATCCTGGGAAGGAGACGCAGAAGGAAAGCACAAATTTGTACACTCATAAATTTTGAATGACACAACTCGTTCCTTTTGTGTCTGTGTCAATATAATGGCATCTTTCATTTCGTGGCGGGAAACTTTTGCACTTTATTGCCCCTTTAAAGTGCACCTTTAAAGGTGCAGTCTGCCAGGAGTGACAGTATACAATATTTCCACTGAATGGTGTCTTATTATCACTACACATTTCAATGTACATGTTTCTCGTGGAACCCAGCACAGCAAAATAAATTTAAAAAATATATTTGTAGATATGGAAAGATCTTTCAATGCTCCTCAGAATGAAAGATGCACTTGTCTTAACAGCAATATTAAAGGAAATGATTCCATACATTGCATCACTCGTGATTTATAGACGAAAGAAACTGCAAAAGAAACTGTAATGCGCCCTTTTCCACTCAAGAAGGCCGACAATGCGGAGAGGTCTCCGATTGGTCCCTTCAAACAATCTCCGTCGATGATTGGACAGATCGTTTGCAGAGACCAGTGAGAGCGCACTCCGCATAATCAGCCTTCTTACGGAGGAGAGGGAGAAGGAAATCATAAGTTGCAGGTTCTTTCGCTCGTGGATCACGAACAGTGCAATGGATGACTCCCGTCCTTTCGTCGTGGTGTGTGATATTGGTTCCGGTATTTTTTACACCTTAGCTGCAAAGATAACACTTGCACAGCGTGAGCATGTCAGACAGATGTCACTTACCCCTGGGTCATTCGAGGCCAAATCACCCAAAGGTCGTGCTGAACCCCCCTCAGTTTTGCTTCCAAAAATTATCATGGACTCTTTATTCCAAATAAAGATGTTTTCTCGAGTTTTACTGGACAATGTTGAACCATTGTCAATTTAGGCGCATTCAAAGTTCGTCAGAATCGCGAAAACCATGCTACGAAAAAAGTTACCTACTGAGCAGGGTTTTGAGTCTAGGTGGACTTTAGTGACATAGAATGAAAGAGCTTGGCCCTAACATTCTGCCAATATCAAGTTCTTCCCTCGCATTTCATTTTCGGCCAGCTAAACAGGGCTGCTTCTTGGCGCTATTTCTTACAACTTTGCGCCTTGCTAAGGGCACGTTTCGCACAAGCTGGAAGGGACAAATAAATTCAGCGTGTTCTGTACCTTCCATACTTCAAAATCACATGTTTTGAAGGCCGACCACACAATTATTTTTGTCCCATTTAATCCCAAATGCCATACTTCTGGTAAAGTTGGCCGTTTTCAACACCATTTTTTAAAATGAAGCGGTCGGCCGAGAACAATCCAAATAGATGGAGATGACAGATCAATATCTATACTAAAGCATATAAAAAAATGGAGAAGGTACTTTTTGATTAGGGTGAGAAAATATTTTTTATGTCCCACATGGTTATGCGAGGGCCACACGAGACGGCTCCCTGTGAGGCGTGCGAACAGATCGCGTGCCTAGGTTTCACAAGCCACGTCCTGCGTGCGCATATGAGCATGTCCTCTTCTTTGCCAGCCCTTTTGTTAATAAACTGTGCAGTTTTTATTGTTATCAGTGCATTGGTAAGTATTGTTAGTAGGTGTTTCTCAGAGTCTTTCATTCACAGTGTTTTAAAGTGGTAGTCACGAGAAACGACAGCGATGTTTTCACACTCACAAGGAACATTATGAGCAAACCATACCACCCCTTCAAATGCACGTTTCTTATGATTAATAGCAACGCAGATCACGTTGTGAGCGGATGGGTTTTGCTGCATTGTAGCGTCCAAAAATGCGCTCGTGCATCCACGTAACCTTTAACACATGGCCTTGCAATCAGCTTAGAAGAGCTCATCCGCGGCTCAGCTGATTAGTTTATGATCGTCTTTCTCATATGTGATGCATGCCGGGTAACCAAAAAGGTTGTTATTGCTCCAAGTTTCTTGCTGAAGTCGTTGTGCTGAACAATGGCCGAAGTAGGAACGTCAGCAAATGCGCGTGTGCAAAATGAAGGACTGCGGTATGAAAGTGCATGGCACGCACGGAAACTCCAGTCAGAGCAGCGTTCAAGACCTATCTTTTTGACGTACAGAGGAAATTGTAGTGGTCACTTCTAATGAGATATCCTACCAATGGTCGCCTTTCCTTTTTAACGTTTGAAAAGAAAATATGAAATAATAATGAAACTGTTGTGCATTCATTTATGTGGGTATCTTTTTGCTCTTACTTCAAACTGTTAAAATCGTGAAAATAAAATATGTAGTCTGTCTGACTTGCAAATAAACTGTTTTTATCATTCTAGCCTGCTTGGGTGATCATTAGCAGGCAGCTGCTCAGTGTGGATAGATTAGCAAGCACCACATGAACGTCTCGGGCTAGTACGCGGTAGTAGCATTGATGTGACTTAGCTGAATATAATGTCTGTTCTGGTCCTCCATAACGGACAGGAAAACTTCACCACACGGAAAAACGTTATTCGCCGAACCAAGCCTCGCGACCCACCCGTGCGCCATTCAGCGTAACTATGTGTAGAGTGGATGGGATATAAAAATTATTTTATCGCCCTTATCAAAAAGTACCTTCTCAATTTTTTTATATGCTTTAGTATAGATATTGATCTGTCATCCCCATCTATTTGGATTGTTCTCGGCCGACCGCTACATTTTAAAAAATGGTGTTGAAAACGGCCAACTTTACCAGAAGTATGGCATTTGGGATTAAATGGGACAAAAATAATTGTGTGGTCGGCCTTCAAAACATGTGATTTTGAAGTATGGAAGGTACAGAACACGCTGAATTTATTTGTCCCTTCCAGCTTGTGCGAAAAGTGCCCTTAGCAAGGCGCAAAGTTGTAAGAAATAGCGCCAAGAAGCAGCCCTGTTTAGCTGGCCGAAAATGAAATGCGAGGGAAGAACTTGATATTGGCAGAATGTTAGGGCCACGCTCTTTCATTCTATGTCACTAAAGTCCACCTAGACTCAAAACCCTGCTCAGTAGGTAACTTTTTTCGTAGCATGGTTTTCGCAATTCTGACGAACTTTGAACGCGCCTAAATTGACAATGGTTCAACATTGTCCAGTAAAACTCGAGAAAACATCTTTATTTGGAATAAAGAGTCCATGATAGTTTTTGGAAGCAAAACTGAGGGGGGCCAAGCACGACCTTTGGGTGATTTGGGCTGGAATGACCCCCTAATTTATTAATTAGTCAATCAATCACAGTTTACTTATTATTGAACTAGCTATTTTAATTAAAAAATTAATTAAATGGAAAGCCACCATAGTTAGTTCTACACTCAAACCTTGCTGACCTCTGCAACGCAGAAAGCACTCCTAAATTTTTTATACGGTACAAGTAGAAACACTTGTGAGAGCTATTCTTGAATGAAAATAAAGTTTCATGAAGCGACACCTCTAAGAACTCCATAGTGCAGGGTAAATGTATCATGAAATTAATGCCCTGCAAAATATTCCTCAAACAATCCTCCCTCCAAATACGAGTTATTGAGATCACAAAATTAATCACTTATACAGCAATCAAGGTGCTTCTTGCAAGTTTACCTGTCTGCAACCCTCCCTGTTGCCCTCCCTGTCTACTTGTTTACCCTCTGTGCTTAGGCTTCCAAACAGACACAGAAATGTCCTAAATTAACAAATGCTGCTGCCAATGTAATGTTGTTCTTTGGTTGAATGTAAATATGGCATCTCGTGAGTGACTTACCTAAACGCCAATACGGCAGGCACAAAGAGCATGACCTGTAATGTTGTCGCAGGTGTGAGTAAAGATGCCATGGAGGCATATGACAGGGCACCCAGGACACCTGCACCACCTTAAAAGAAGGGCAACAGGTAGGGAAACTTAGTTTATTAGGCACCACTACCAAATAGTCAAACATTGCTAAATTTTGTTTTCTAGTACTCCTATGTAGATTGCAGAGTAAGTTCCATAGCTCGTGGGATAGATAATTGCATACTCCTATGACTTGTTGGTAAAATTAAATGTACAAGCAACATTTTCTCTAATTTTTCATCTCGTTTTTAAGGAGGATTCAAAGAAGAGCACCGCCATGCACCACATCTACACAAGGTGAATGAGAACAAATGGATGATGTACAGGACCATGGTCATGTGTCGTATACTAGGTGTGGAACACCACTAATAGTGTCGTTTGATACTGTGAGTACGTTGATAGAAAATGGTTCGTGTTGAACAGATTTGGTTCTGTGGCAAGCAAGAGAGGAGGAGGAAAGATGTGAGAAACTGTCACAAACCTGTTCCAGATGACCATGTGGATATCACATCTCTATCCGCCATGAAAAAACAAACAAACAGAAAGAAGCTTTCTTTATGTCAAGTGGAAACAGCAGTGCTTTGGCACGACACAAAACAGCAGTGCATGTTAATTTTTTTAAAAATTTCTTGCGGCGTGCCAGACATGCTGCACCATTCTGTTAGTAGTAACGCAAGGATATTGCAAGGGATAAGATAAAAAATTAAAACAGTTTTACAGATAATTCTGTTACTGGTGATGCAGGTCATGTATCTTTGTGTAGCCGTGCCATTGAACATGCAGATACTAATGACACTAACTGAAGGTCTCAGGGACAGGAAATGTTGTGCCATACGAGAACAGTTTCACAAAAAGTGCATTTCCTTACAGGAAGCTCAGAAAGGCGATGTCAAGAATAAAATACAGTTCAGTACGAGAACCTCTCCTGTTAAAAAAATTACAATTGTAATGCAGTACAATCGTTAATGGGACATTACATCGTGCCTCCTTTAGCATATGTTCATTATCGTGGTCCTTTATTGTGGACCATTGTGTATTGATGAGTTTCCTGTTTGTGTGTTGATTCCATGTAATCTTGTTGTGCCCCAATCATCCCACTCCTATAACAGCCGGTTTTAGGCTAGTAGTATATATAGAAATAACATTGTTGTTGTTGTTAGGTAAATTAACAAATAAATTTTGAGTACGCATGCCTTCATGAGCACTATACTCACTTATGAAAGTAGGATGAGTAAGCAAGGAATGTAATTTCTCCCAGGCCACTTCCAATCGATGCACAGATTACACCTGAAAATCAATATGTGTTACATAAATGCTCTCCTTCAGCACGCAGCTTCTAGTGACTACACAGGTGGAAGTGCAATGATGCATAATTTGCTAGAAAACTGTGGCATCGACAAGATATGATAGTTGATGCATGTCCATTTTGAAACAATCACAGTATCAGCAGCAAAGGGCCCTGTGAGGACTCTCGCTACAAATTGTGCAAGAGTACTATACTTCTTTTGTATGCTGTTATATGCTGTATGCTGTTGGAATGTCAGATGTGAGAAGAACCACTGTACTGATGTAGGCCATTCACAAATTCTTCCACTAAGCATTCTTTTACCAATCTCTCTTCTCATATTTCAGATTTTGGAACGTGGTATCATATGGAATTTTAAAGTAGCACAGAAGTATTTTTAACACCCTGTTTTCTTCCTATAAAACTGTTAAGTAGGCCAGTAAGATGTACCCTGTGAAGTAATTCACACCACAGAGTCACAATTATCACAGAAATTGAATTTAAATTACGCCGCAAAAAGGGATCGTGCGCAACGGCGGTGAAGAGCAGTACCAGCCTGTGATCTTCCTGGAACCTCGCGCTGACGCTATAAGAAGAAGGCTCGCTGATTGGTCTAGAAAAATGTCTGCTACTCCGCTGTCATCTGCTACTCGGGGTTCTGAAAAAGCCTTTCTCCTGGCTTAGTAATGATTCGGCCGCTCCTTCTATCCCCAATTCTCCGGGAGAACTGGAAAAACTGGTTCACGGTGGCAAAGGGACAAGGCGCTGACCCCTACTGACCGGTGAACCAGAACACGTTCTCCTTATAACGTCATCGGTGACATGGCATCATACCTCCTCATCCTCGTTATACCTGGAGTGGTGAGTTAAGGGTGAATGCGCCGGGGCTTGTTTATGCAAGTTTTTTTTTCTGGGAAACATATTGCATACATCAAAACCTTTTGCACTATTCGGTAAAATGACACACACACTTTCATCAGACGTCTTAATCTGAAATTTTTTGGATGGCCCTCTGTACTCCTTTAAATTTCTCAACTCAACGCAACTCACAACTCAATTTAATGTAAAAACCAATGAAGCCAAACACACACACCTGGAATGCCGCGAAGCCATCTACAGAAGTCAACAACCTCAATCAGGGTCATCACACAAAGAGATAAGGGGGTTTCCACATGCTGCTATCAAGGAGCAGGACTTCCATCTCACATAAGGCCATGCAGGGGTGGCTAACGTGCTTAGGGTAATACCAATCTTCCTGATAGCATAGGACTCTATAATCTCCCTTGTCAAGGGATTAGGTGACACTGCCAAGACAACAGTATCTTGAAAGGTTGGACTGCACCCACACCTATTACAATGCAGAGCCAGATGCCCCAAAGGTATACCACCCAAAGATGCTGCATGCTCTCTAAGCCGAATACTGACGAGCCAGTTCATCTGTGTGTTTTGTGTGCTTTCAATCATGAGTTATCTATACGAACTAGCCCAAAGTCTTTTGTTATTGTGACTCCAAGCCCTGTTTCTTTTATCACACTGTCTACCAGAGGTCACCATGCACAGTACATTTGCTGTGCAGTGTATCGTCACTGAACAATCAAATTTACAAAAACGTTTGGAGTGGTAAGCACTTTGGGAAGCAAAAGTTTGTCTGACACTGCTGCTGCTACGGTGTCTTGCCTGCACTTGGCTACGTCAAGAGTCACCCGATCCGATCACCCATCCAGCCTGCAAATGTCACGACGTGACATTGACTACCCTCAATCACTTACACGTTGAAGGAGCAGGAGGTTTCTAGAGGGGGCGCAGATCACTGGCTTCTCTTCAAGCCAGTTGTGCTCACTGTTCTTTCACGAGGGTTACGCTATGTGTTGCACAACGCAATGCGGCCAAGAAAGAATATTTTATGGAGGGATAATAAGATGAAACTAAATGGAATTTTGGAAATACATAACATTAGGGCATTTTGCTGTTCTTAAGATAATAAGATGAAACGAAATGAAATTTTGGAAATACATGACGCTACACAACTGCATGAAGTTTAAAAAGAAAATTTCTTTCCCTCGTCTCATTGAAAACTCGCTGAGCTTTCACTCAAAGCAGATTATCTCTGTGCGGCTTTGCATCCTAGAGGTCATCAGAAATGCCATGTTAAGGAATTGAAAAGCATGTGCCACAGCATCGTGAAGAGAGTTAGGAACCAAACAATGTGATTTTTCAGATGAATAAAGACTGCAATATGATGGCATAACGAAACCACAGAGTACACACGACTAGTTTTGTTCTCAAGGCCAAAAGACCTGCAATTTTTTTTCTTCCAGTTTTCATTTATGCGTTACAGTGACGAGAGAGGCATCAGACAAGTGGGAAAAATGTAGGCACGTTGCTGTACAAGCTTTCGAGGACATGCAAACGTTTAATGATTGTGAAGGCTACAACCTGAACATGACATACCTACGAAGGACATCCATTTGGCCACTGCAAAGGACGTCAGAAGGAAACTAAGACAGGACAGCATGACCACAAGGACAACCTGCACACTGGCACAGCCAAAGACCGTGCAAAAAGAAGAAACTGAGATCGTACAGGTCAAACCCAAACCCCCCAAAAAAGGTGCGTTTGGCTCAAAGCCAAACACACTGAGACCTTGTTTGTGTGTGCTCTTTCTACAAATCCCTAGTCTCAAAATTTTTCGTCATGAAAGATGCACTGTCCCAAAATAGAATCTTCTGGTACGAAAATTATGATCAGCAACGACCAGGAGTCCTAGTCTCAGCTTGTATCATGGTCTCCCACATTTCCTGGTATGCAAAAAAAAAAAAAAAAAAAACTTTCAAAACCTTCTTGCCAAAAATCCTACATTTTGTGGCATACAGTCCATGTACCTGGCAAAGACCAACTCTTTGAAGCCTCTGAACTGCTATTCAGTAAAATGCCATGCAAAATTTTAGTTTTCAGTACATAATGCTTAGAGAGTAATAGTTAAAGGAATTTTCAGTTTGTTCAACAGCTAAATAATTGCGGTAGGCTAATTTAGGCTTCCTTTGAAATGGTTTCAGATATGTTCTGCAGCCCCTGGACAAAAAATCGACGACGGAGGGGATGAGCCGTGGCCCTTAGGATTGCAGAGGTTCCCAACCCCCGAGCTATATCAATATACCGTATTTTGCAAGAAAGTTGGCTACAGAGGAAGTCATCCGCGATAGCCTTTTGCAACTTCTTCGTATCAGCTAGTAGAAAAGAAAACAAATGCAGCAATATATTGTGATATACCACATAGCCCACTGATCCCTATACCATGTAGACTGAGCATTACTGAGATTGTACGATGCCAACCCTCTCGACAGACTGCATGGGCTTCTGTTGGATTAGTTAGCAACTGCATTTGCGGTATGACACATGCATGCAAGGATGGAGAATGGGAGAAACCAAAAACAAATGCGCTCTGTAGCAGATGAACAGGCGGGAAGACTAAATGGAGAAACTCAACCCCATTCATCATCAAAAGTGTTGTTGCTAAAAACTGCAAAATCAAAGCCCCACTCTAGACAGTCCCAACCAGTGCAAAAGCAGCACCAGATGACATGTACACCAGGATGCGATGTTGGGGGAATCTTTTGAAACTACAAAACAGCTTCACTTCTCTTGTCTGAGGAGAGCACCATGTGTCAAGTCCATGTATGTAGTACACAGGTCAATGTGCAATCACACAACTCACCTGGTGGCGATGTTCAAGAATGGCGCACAAAGTTTTACTATCAGTGCTGGAAGGATGTCTGCCAACAGGATGGCCTGGAAAACAAGAACACTGAATATAAGAAAGAAGGCATCCAATGCTTCTGCACACTATTTTCGGGATAAGTGCAGAGGGGAACCTAGGGAGGGGGAGGTGCGGATGTCCTAACCCCCTTTCAATTTTTTTGTCGTCATCAAGTGCTTCAATTGACCTTGAGCAGTGGACGTAGCATGCTGTCCTGGACTGGACACCCCCTCAGAAAAACCCTAGACCCACCCCCGGGTATGTATACTAAATTTCACCTGCCTCAACTTGCGGAAATGCAAGTGAGTGAATAAGCCATGTAGGAGAGAATGTGGAGAGGGTGAATACTTGCACAGCACAAATGTTAAGTAGCCCTTTGCATGTTGACAGGGGTTGTTGCAACAGCAGCACACACGAGCAAGCGGATATTCAAAGTGCATACTCCATTCCTGCCACCATTACGTGGAGCCTTGCTTCCCCTTGTAGTTCCTGCTGCAATGAAGACACTGGTGGAAGTACATACTTACACCAGTTGATGTTGGGTTGCATCTTGTCAAATTTGTGCGATGAATAATTGCAGAGGAGGCCTAAATAAAGTCAAATAAAACATCTAAATTGCGATGATGTAGCAGAGAATATGAGAGCACGCAAACGACGGACCTACATTTCGTGGGACGACATCCTTGTTAAGAATATCGAATGCTGCGCTTAGCATTACCACATAGGCATAATTGTTGCAGAGACCGAGAAACCTGAAAGAGGAAAAAAAAAAGGCTTTCCATCAAAACATTTCGAAACAGCATCAAATTATGTTTCAGGGACATGGTACAATGGCACATGTGGCACTCACTAGTAGAGTCATGGATATTCTAGGTCAACCTTGACAGGCACATGTACGGCCATGTACCTTAATGTGTGTCAGGCACATGTATGACTCTGACACTTGACAGATCTTGGAGTGCTTCAGGAGGATTGCTGACTGCAAAATTTCAGTGAATAGACCTATACCGCATTTTGTGGTGTGGCTGTGAATGTATAGATGCTTTCCTTTTTGTTTTCCCTGCGTTCTGATAGCTTTAACCAACCGTCATCATTATGATAATTATTTGATGAAGTCAAGTTCTACCTGTTTATAATACTACCGTGAGCATGAGGAGAGAAATTCAAATTGCTAAAAATAATAAAAAGAATAATAAGAAACAATAAAAAGAACACAGGCCCACTTGCGTTTCAAGTTTGTCTATCCATGTTTAGGCCAGCAGCAGTTTCAAAAATGAATTGGCGAGGCTAACTGCTCCGACAATACGTCTGAGAACGTGAAAGCACATTTCATTGACTCACACGTAAAGTGTGTTTCACGTTAGCTGAAACATAATTTTAATGAGAGCACACAGATTTTTAAAGCTATAGAAGTGTGATCTAACTTACCAAAATCCAACAAGATTTCGCACTTTCTTCTTTGTGTCGGCATTCTCTGCAAACGAAATTGGGAAAACAAATAAAAAAATGAGGCTGAATTGAAAAATGGGGATAAGCCCAAAGGTGCAGCTGTAAACCTGCAAAGCCCAGCTTGGAAATGTACGATGCAGTGCAAACTCGCATGGGTACATTGCAGACAATGTAGTGGCACTGAAGCATTGCAGACATTTCTCCTTTGAGTATGACCGCACACCCAGATCGAGCGCTGTACAATTCGTCCGTAGACGAAGTGCATTCCATAATGGCAAACCTGAGCGAGTTCATCCACCAGCTTGCCTGTGTCAGCGCAATTTTGTCAGTAGACAAAGTGTTTCCGCGCAGTGGCATAGACTGGGTGGGGCGTGCGTGGGGGTGTGACCCCCCCCCCCCCCCCCTCCCGAAATCGTACATTTGGTAGTGGAATTGTGATAGAGCAGCCAGGGGGGGAATCCTCCTCCCCATGCAAAGACCCCATACCCATAGAGCCCTTCCGAAATATATTTCTGGTTACGCCACTACTGTTTTCGCTAAATGGTCATCCGGAGCCTACTTGATGCTCATGTGCAGTTTTTGTCGCGCTCTCTTGAGAGCTTGAGAGGTTATGGGCAATGTGAAGTCAAGCAACTTCGCAACCGTAGCTCCAAGCAATCAAGTCGATAATACAACTGTTTGTTGGTTTCTTTATAATGGCTGGTAGGAGAGGTTAGCCAAGGCAGGGATGGCCAACTGTCACGAATGTACGAACACGGACATGGTAGTACGTATCATATATAGCTGGCCCATGCAGATCACACGCTTGCAACGCGATAAGGATTAAAAAAGGACTAAAAAGAAGTCCGAAAACTAACCTGAAGCTTCTAACAACTCGTTGGAAGAGTCCTCATTCAAAATATCGGATGACATCGCTATGTTTACAGGTTCTTAATTTGGGGCGAATTACTGCACACGTTCACGCATACCGTCACCGTCAACTCTTCAACAAGCAACCAAACTCTGCGTGCACGCAGCTTCACTGGACAGGGAGCATGAACGGGATCGTAATAAAAATAGGTACGATAAGCCACAAAGCAGATGTCATGTGAGAACTTTGCACTGCATGGCGACACAGCTCGACTGAAAGCAACAAAAAGTTACGAGTCAGCGTCAACGACGCCAACGTAGCGCTTCTGGCACCGGAAGTAAACAGAGAACACGTGCAGTCCATGAACGTACGACGTGTTTGACGTATTTCCATGTTTGTCGCGCAAAGCTGTTGTGCGGGGCGCGGAGTGAATCAGCTGACAGAATGACGCTGTGGTATTGCTGTTCTACACTTCCCACCAGCCATAAATGTAAGGCTATGCATGTCACCATGTGTCGTCGTCGATTTCATCTGCGCTTGCACACACGGAAGGGGACATTTACGGATATTTTGTAGTTTGGGCAGAGATTGCGACTGCTTCGGCTGCTGCTTATTATATCCCCCAAGCAGCAAAATGTACTGCAAGTCGAGTGCAATGGTGGTGGATGGGTAGGCAAAGGCCTTGAACAGACTCGTGAAACTAAGGAACATTGATAAGACACATACCGTCCACCGCATTGCACTCGACTTTCAGTACATTGTGCAGCGATTGCTGGTGTTTTGAAGCAGTGATTGTGCTCGCGGATACATGGAAATACAGCGTCATTTTGATTTTTGTGTCCTTCAACGTGCTATTATAGCTACCATAGCGCTATCGCGCGTATCGGATGTAATAAACGGAAAATAATTCCACATACATATGCAGCTACGTGTTTGCGCTTAAAATTTCGAAGTAAAATGAGCTTGATAAACCATAGTGTTTCTCAATTAACTGCTACTCAATGGACTTGAGACAGGAAATCTGATAGGAAGTCTGACAGGTATCCTGGGTGTTTTTCTCCTTTTTTTTTTTTCGAGTTTACGGAATTTTTATAAAAAAAGAGCAGCAATGTTCGTCGTTTTGCAGGTAAATTAACTACGGCCAGGCGGACATCCTATGGAAGAGAGTATGTAACTAGAAAATGACTATATAATTAACCTGAAATTCATTAATTAGGACTCTTTAATTAACGAATTTCGAGCAAAAGCGAGATAGCAGATTGAGAGACTATCCTCGTTGATCGCCATTCCGCGCTTAAAAAATCCTGAAACACGGCGTTGAAACATCAATTCCCGAATTTCAATATACAATTGAGATTCACTTTTTATTATTTGTTCCCATTCTTATGAAACTACACATAAAGCTTTCATCGAAGTGTATCGCAACGTCAAGCATCGCGTGCATGCAGTCTGCAGACCGAATCAGCCCGCATCCATGACCGCTCTCAGGATTGTTCCTGCGGAGGGGGGGCAAAGCATTTAACTTCTTCGCCTCTTTTCCTCGAGATGGATGCCGCTGACTGCACGAGTGTTTATTATGACTATGACAATCTGTGAGTAAAGAGAGCGCAACTTTCGCAGGTGACCTTGGAGCTCCAAGGTGGTGGGGGTGAAGAGAGAGAGAGGGGGGACGCTCCCCTTTGTCCCTCTCTGGGAACGCCCATGAGCCGAACATACAGGTACTGCCGAAGTGGAAGTTTGACTTGATTTTGAGCCAACAACATCGTAGCATTTGAAACCACATTGGTCAATAGCCAGACAGGGAAGAAAGTATAAACAGAGGCGAAGATCTTAGTGTGTACGGTACAGTAGATCTTCGTTATAGCGAAGAGGGACGGGGAAAAAAATTCGATGTAAGCGGCAACACGATAAAATCGGAACATGATGGTAATTGATGTTCTTAGGCTGGAACACATAGAAAGGACAAATACAAAGTCTCAAGCCTCAAAAGCGGAACTGCTACAAAATCAGTGATATAGCCCCGGAAGTGCGTAAAAATACCGCAGGAGAGAATATTGACCTGTACCACCTGTACTTCACGGGAAGGTGTATAAAAAGGAAAACCTTGCGATGAGCACATTGGCAACCTTCATATATGGACAAGAGAGAGAGAACATGAGAGGCACTCCACACAAAAGTAGCGTAATACTAACGTCGCCACAAATTCGAAAAAGTAACGCGACATCGCTATACCGCTTCCAAGTAAAAGTAACGCAAATAGATTTCAACTACTCCCCCGCAACTCTACCTTTATCGTTCGGGCATCCTGTTGCTCAGTGTATCTGCCATTCCTTCTGTTGGCCTGTTGAGAAATAATGGGTATGGTTTGTTCCATTAAATTTTTGGACGTTCGTGTGTAGAAGACGAAGAAGAGACTTTTTTTTGTGGTACCCAACCCAACGGTACCGATCGTACCGATGGATGGCTCATCAGGGCATTTCGAGCTCTTGCTCAGTACAAGGTCGTTGCGGGTTCAAGCCGGGCCGAGGACGGTAGCAATGTGGGGGAGGTATAAACATCCAGCATCGCGTGTCGGAGATTTCCAGCGCACGTCAAAAGAACCCCAGGTGGTCGAAATTATCTGCAGTCCTACCCTGCGACACGTACAGCACGTTGCAGTATTTTACGGAGACAAACCTTACGTGTAAATCACGGCACCATTATTATTACCATTACAAGGTCTTTGCTTGCTGCATGAGGTAGTATATATATATCAGTGATGGCCACTAACTACTTCTACAGTAGTTTAACTATAACTACTAACTACTTTGCGATTGAGTAGTTTAACTAGTAGTTCAACTACTTTTCAGGGGAGTAGTTAAAACTACTTCTTTAACTACTGCAATGTAGTTTAACTACATCTATAACTACTTAACGTTGTCCATCAACACCAATCCCTTGTAGTGTTCTTGGACGCCTAAATATGAATCACAAGCAATGATAAACTTTGGCTCAAGCCATTGCTACGATCGTCAAATACAAAGCTTGCGACGAAATTCTTTCTGTGCCTACGCGATAAACTAAATTGCAGAATTATTTCACAGCAAATGAGGCTTCACTAGACAAGCAATATTTATTTATTTATTCACATACCCCAAAGGCCATACCCTGGGGGACACCAGATGATACGTGACAAAAGGACGAGGAATGGTTGTTCACGAAAGTGGACTGGAGGCGGTCAGTTACGAACATATGAATCCAGGAGAGAACATGTGCATCAAGGCGTTTTACCCTTAATCTAGCGTGCGCTACAGAATCAAAGGCTTTAGCAAAGTCCAGGAACACGGCATCTGTTTGAGTAGAATTGTCCTGTCCATATTTGAGTGGAGGTCGTGGATAAAACCAGCTAGTTGTGTTTCACACGAGAAATTTTTACGGAAGCCATGCTGGCAGGGGGAAAAGTAAGCATTTGACTCTAGGAAGTTGATTACCTGCGAATATATAATGTGTTCCATGATTTTGCAGGGGACGCTGGTAATGGAGATTGGTCTATAGTTCAACGGTGAATGAGTGACACCACTTTTATGCACTGGTATTATCATTCCCCGACGCCAGTCTTCTGGCAAAACTGGACTATTAAGTAGGAAGGGAGTTGCCTCAGGACAGAAGCCGCAGATATTTCGAACAGAGACTGTTCTTTTTCTGGGCACAGTCCTCATCATTGGCATGGTATTTAAAGGGTTAGGTGTGACGTGTTTAAAGGTTCATGCGAATTGTCCCTTTAAACCATGCCAATGATGAGGACGGTGCCCAGAAGAAAAACAGTCTCTGTTCGAAATATCGGCGGCTTCTGTCCTGAGACAACTCCCTTCCTGCATCTCTACCGGTTCGCTGGATTTCTACCCATCTATGAACTATAAAGTGACTGTTGGAATATTGCAGCAAGAAATCTGCTCGAGTGAGCCTTTGTGTTTTTAAGAATTTTGCTGTTTGTTCCATCGAAACCAGCAGAGGAGGAAACCTTGATGGAAGAGATAATCTTTTCAATACCAGCAGGAGATATCGCTATCGGTGACATGCTATTGAAGATGGATGTGGGAGGCGCGGCAGGGGGAGTTGTGTCTTCGTTGGTGAACACGCTTGCAAATGCGTTATTGAAGATAAGAGAACATTGGTTATCTCTAACAAAATTACCATCACGATCTTTCAGTTGGATGTTTACCGATGGAGATTTTGGGTTTATAACTTTGTAGAATCCTTTGGGGCTGTGCTTCAAGAGGTTAACGAGGCCCTCGCTATAGAACATGCGTTTCGAAGAAGTCACCAATGATTTGTATTTCCGGGCGCACTCTTGATATTTTAGCAGTGGTGATGCAGACTTAGAGCGCTTAGCAAGCCTGTACAGACGTTTCTTTTTACGGGCGAGCAGTTTGATTTCATGATTGTACCATGGGGCATGACAAGGTGTCTTGATGAGAATGGAGGGTATATAGGCTTCAATAAGTGAATTAATCTTGGATTTGTATAAATACCAGTTTTCCTCGACTGTCCGTACTACAAAATTCGCAAGAAAGTTAGCCAAGTAATTGGATAATTCAGAATTTATTTGGTCGTAGTTACCCTTATCGCATAATCTTATGCGTTTGCACGAGGAACGACGGGGCACGCTGGGGACAGATATTGTAAAGTGTAGTACTTTGTCGTCACTCAAGGCGCATGGAGAAAATACAGAACCTACTATATCTGGGTCGTTAGTGAGGATTAGGTCTAGGATGTTTGATGATGTGGGAGTTACACGGGTGGGTTCATGAACCACCTGATGAAGGTCAAACACATGACACAAATCAATGAAAGAACGTTCTTCACTGCCAGAGGCTGAGGTGGATCTCCAATTAATTGAGGGGTAGTTGAAATCACCAAGAAGAATAACCTTTGAATTTGAGAATTTGTGAAATATATGATGTAGTGATTTGTGTAATTCTGGGATGAATGCATCACAGCGATAGAAGGTAAAGCCAGGACACTCTGGTAACAGCTCACTGTCTCTTATAACTGGCGATAACCAAGTTTCAGTAAGTGCAACAGGGTCACATTCACAGGATTGCAACAAACTACACAAATCCCTACGCTTTGGAATCAAACTGCGGACGTTACAAAAAACAACAGATCAAGCATGTGCGGTAGTACAGTGGTGGGAAACAGAACAGATCAGCTATGGTGTACGTTCAACAACCTGTTTTAAACATTGTTTTAAAGCAACCTGTTTTAAAGCATTAAAAGTGAAGATTTAGTACACATGCACGACACAATTGCTCTGCACCTCCGTTCTCATCAAACAAGTAGCTCAAGGTAAAAGTCGGACGCACAATCGTGCCGTAAAGGTTGCGGCAAAATCGGAAGTAGTTGGCGCCTTCAGTAACCTAACTACTGTAGTTAACTACTTCAAATAGTAGTTTAACTAGTAGTTGCACACTACATTTCTGCAAGTAGTTGATAACTACTTTTTAACTACCATCGGGTAGTTTAACTAGTAGTTTAACTACATGTAGTTAACTATTGGCCATCACTGATATATATATATATATATATATATATATGTGTTTCTCTTGCAATTGATAATTTCTTACTTCGCGTCGTGACATAACTATGTTCATGAGCGATGCAATAGTGGTCGGTCTGTGGATTAATTTTCTCCACCTGATGCTTCTTTCACGTGCGCCTAAAGCACGGCCCAAGGCAAACCGTATTTAACCTCCCTTGAAAAGACTGCGTGTCTAAGTCAGTTGTACCCTGCCCAGTGGCGTAGCCACGGGGGGGCTAGGGGGGGCTCGAGCCCCCCCTACCTGCCACGGACCGAACCACGCAAATCGTGCAAATCCGAGGAGAACATAATATATGGGGGAAGGGGGGGGGGCAGTGTGACGATCGCGAAAGTCCTCGCAGTTCATGGCGTCTATCTAAGCAGCATTCTTGAATAGTTTGCAAACTATTAGCTTTCAAAATACTTCCAATCTCGTGACACCACCTCATTGGTCATGACCAGGGTTTGTTACCGAAAATATTATTGTTTCCGTTTCCGGTAACTGAAAAACTCAGCTTTTCGTTCCCGTTTCAGTTTCATTTTCGGTAGCGGTTTCTGTTTGCGTTTCCTTTTAAGAATTTCGTTTCCGTTTCCGAGGTAATTTCGGTACTGATTTCTGTTCCTCATCCGGAACTCGTACTGTCTGGTTTTGGCTTTTTCATGTCAGATATTCTAGTTACATAATGGATGCAAAAGAACAGCCACACCAAACACAAAGACTAAAGACTTTAATGCAAAGTTCGTCACGAATCTTATACACCGCAAGTAGATGCCTCTCTAGGTTGCGGAAATACATGCCTTTAAGTTTCAAAAGTATCCGCTCGTGTGCAAAAATAACACGTCATCCAAAATTTTCGCGTCGATGAATGAATGAATGATGACTGGAAGAATAGTGCGGATATATATAATTTTCATATTAACGCGAAAACACTTAGGGAACGTCCTGCGAATTTGGTTTCCGTTAACGTTACCACTTTTGAATTTCGTTTCTGTTTCGGTTTCTGGTAGTGGAAACTAAAACAATTTTGTTTCCGTTTCCATTTTCGTTTCCTGTTGAATTTCGGTAATTACCGTTTCTCGTTTCCGGTAGCCAGACCTGGTCATGACAGCCTATACATGTAATCGTATTGTGAACGTCCAAATAAATTATTTTCGTTCCATTTTTTTTATTTTATTTGCATCCGCATTTTGCAGTGTGCACAAGTATGTCACCCAGGATCAGCGGGGTGGGGGTTGGGGGGCGAGTTTTCGTATCAAGCCCCATCTACCTTGGAGGTCTGGCTACGCCACTGACCCTGCCACCAAGTTGATAGCGTCCTCGACCGAAATCGAACCCACAACCTGTCGACGAACATTTGGGGGTTTTAGAGTGAGGTGTCTCGATAAATCACTGATTGTAAAGTACGGGCAGATTTAATCGGATGGTGTACAATGGCTATCCTTTGCAATCTAGCCGCGTGCAGGCGGGTTCCTCGCGTTCGAGATCGGCTATCATATAAAGACGGCGTTCGGGCACAAGTATGACAGGATTGTGACTCTGAGGCAAGGGAGAGCAAATCGTTGGAGATTACATTTCCTCACACCATTTTCAAGGCAGTTTCGGAAAACGCTTTTGTGGCTCTCAAGTTAGAGCCCACGTCGGATTCGTGAGCAGTGCAAGGATTCTCGGACCTGACTTGGGGTCAGGGTTTGTGATCCGTATTCTTTCACATCGCATCGGGACAGGATCATGAGTAGGGAAGAGAAGCGGAAGGGCGGCTGAGTGTGCCCAGGTAAACCTTCTTCGCTTCGGACACTGGCCGGCTGATAGATGTATAGGATCGCGCAGTGCTTTACCACAAGTACCGTGCCTTATACTGACGACTGCCTCATCAAATATGGTTACGATACTACACCGCAATGTATTTCATGCGATATAAATTACGTTCTTCAAGTAATGCGGCTACAACAGATGCAGCATCTCCACGTGCTATGTGCTATCTCTACCTAACATTATGTTGCCTATCTATTCCCCCCGTTCCGTACCCCTTAGCTGGTGTACTTTTACAAGTGGCAAGAGCTTCTGCGATAATGCGCCTGCTGTTATGAGTCACATCTTAACTACTGCTTATCGCTCGCTATTAAAAAAAAAACAAAAAAAAAAACACTTCATGTAAGAACTGAAGGAAGTGAGTTTCGGAGACGCACTACTTGGTGTAGCCAATGTAGCCTGCGTGTGTACTACTAGCTTGTTGAATGCCAGCATTCAATAACAAGCAATGGAAGAACGTCGCTAAAGTTGGAGGTATAAGAACGACAAAATGAAATCTACAATAGCATAAAATTACAATGTCCTTGTTCAGAATATTCACCAGCTGGAACGCGTGCAGGTGCGGGTAATCAGAAAACACTATTGGTGCTCGGAATTATTAAAAACGGAACTATATATTTTGGAGCGAACACGCAACACTTTCCTGGACAAAGAAGTTAGGAGCATGAAGAAAATGGAGTCCGTGTCAAAGTACCGTCGGCAAACGAAAACAAAACGCACCACTGAAGCTATCTAGTACATTTATTAAGACACACGGTTTTCCCCAGAGCAATCCTGGGCTTCTTCAGGTGTACATAAAGAATGAAACAACAACAACAACAAGAATAACAACTTTACTGCGAAATAAACCCAAGACGAGGAGTAAAGACAAATTCTCCAGACAACGAGAATTTGTCTGTACTTCTTGCCTCGGGTTTATTCCGCAGTCATGCACCAGCATGTCAGCACCATTTCGCCTTTGTCAATAACGTTAGTATAAGCAAATATAACATTCTTATGTGTTTGTTTGTCTTGTGCTGCCAGAGGTTGTTTTTCTGCCAGGGCAGACTAAGCTGGGCATAGTGAAAAGGCATCATCGAGCCGGGGGTGGAGAGTTAATTGTCCCTTCTATATGGGCCAAATTTAGGGCGTATTTCGCACCAGTTATAGTTACGATGGGAGAAATTTCACGGCTAAGCGTAAATTATGTGCCCCGTCGAAGAAGACGTATTCGACTGTAGTGTCAGAATCTTAAAGCTCAAAAAGCGTCTCTAGGTAAGCATCTGTTTGAAGTTCGATAGGCCAACCAGGAAGTGTATAGCCGCCACTGGTCCCCAGCCTGAAGCCCGTTCGTCGCGAGAACCTTTTAGCAATTCAAGTATCCAACTGAGCCGCGAGGGAGAATTTATATCGCATATAATGATCTGGGTAGGCAGAACCTCTCGTGTGTAGGCAGGTCACCCAATATGAAGGATTACACGGAGAATGAAGCACAAGGTTTGGGTCGTACCCTAGAATCGCTAAATGAGTTCCCGGCGATCAAGAGGCCGTTCGTGCAGTACAACACGGGAATCCCGTCATCCGCTTCCGCTGAACGAGTGTTTAGTATATGGTAACAGATGTCCTGTCGCTGAAGCAGGCAAGGCTAGCGGATGACAACTTTGAGCATCAACTGCAACTACGCTGAAATAAATCTTATTTAAAGTTTTTGCCTATACCAGTCTCGTTTCTGCAGGGAGCACCGATTTGGGGGATATTTGGGTGGCTATTGCCTATAAAAAAAAAAAAAAAAAACGCGGAAGAAAACTTATGCGTGGCACGTTTGAGGGTTATGTCCCAAAACACGTAAATGTGTAATGCCAGAGTAATGCCATTGCTTGATGAACGTAATGACATTACTAATTCATTACTTTATATAAAAGTAACGAGGATTGGCAGTGCATTAAAAAATAAAAGTAATTTTCCCGCCTCTCCTCAGAGAGGAGCAGGAACGCGGAGTTTCCTCCTCAGTAACCCAGAGTTCCTCTCTCGCTGCGAAGCAGGAACCGAGAGTTCTTCCTCAGAGCGGAGCAGGAACTCAGAGTCCCCCACTCAGAAAAAAGCAGAAACCCCCCACCCCCTGTGTCCCACGTACTCCTTCCGACTGTCGTCTTTCCACTTCTGGACACCGCTCGACCCACAGCTGCTTCGCAGTGCTAACACAGAATACGCAAAGTGAAGATAAGAAACGGACTCTTTCGGATGGTCTTGTTTTTCCGCGATATTTTCTCGGTGCACGCCCTCGTCCGTGGACATCCCATCCGATAATGTCGTCCATGCGGATGCCCGATGTTGTGCTCAGAGGGGAAGGAAGAGTTAAGCATAACGAATGTGAGCGAGCAAGCCGTCTTAAAGGAACCTCAAGTGGGCCTCAATGATTTTTTGTTTGTTGTTGGCTGCGTGTCGTGTTCAGCAACGAATAAATTGAGCACCTGCAAGAGAACGACGAGCTCAAGTGTCCTGCAGCGCGCGTAACAGGCTTTTGAAAAACCCTCCACTCTTCAAAAGAGCGTGTCGGAGAATGAGGAGGGTACTCTGTGACGTCACATATGCCTCTGTCAGGGCCAGTCATGTGACGCATGACGTAGACCGGCGCAGCTCATGCGTTCAGCAGCGCGCGAGCTGAGAAAGAAAGAAACAAGGCAAGGGGACATGCCGACAACACGCGGGCTGGGCTGTTTCGCAAATTTGATTGCGCTGTGACCCCGTCCCCGAACCCCACGACCCCTGGGGCACTAGGGGAACCCAACCTAACTAACCTAACGTGGCCTAACCCGATATTTGGCATTGTCACAAGCGCCGCCTCCCCGCTCCTGCCGCTGGTAGAAGTGTCGTTCCCGTAGTTTAGCCGAAACCTTTATCTGTTATGTATACAACGCTGCATCATTCATTGCGACATCTTGAACACTTTTGAAATTATAAGCGTTTTAAATTACTCCCAATTTCGTCACGCAGCCCCGCCGGTCATGGCACTGGTCATGCCGCCAGCCATACTTACCACAAAGGAAGGCTTGGCTCTATGCGTCCGAACAAACGGAAAATACGAGCAAAATTCTTTCTTCGCGTTTTGCCCTTCTGCCACCGTGTCATTGCGTGGGGCGAACCGCGTCACTGCGAGTGAACTGGATACTTGCATATCTTGGCCTTTCTTTCCCAGGGTTGTTGTCCTATACGTATCAGCTACAACGGAGCAGGCAGGAACTGTAACACAATCTGAGACTGCGTGGCGACTATCAGATAGGCGGATAACTTAAACACAGGGTTGCGCTGTTTACACCAGGTGTTGAAACGTTTTATCTGGAACCGACAGCGAAAGTTCAGATGCAAGGGGGTGTGTGGCTGGCATGAGTCTTCTCAGTGCGACGCGTCACCTCGCGGGGCTGCACAGGTGAAACAACGTCCAGCGCTACCTGTTCGCCCTTATGCACTTGCTCTACATTGTGCCGCTTGCGTGGGTTTGAAGTTGGTACCTGCACTCCTTCGGTGAAGCATCCCTGATTTGTTCAGGTATGTGGAAATCGCATATCCTCCTTGATAGAAAACAAGAGACTAGCCAGGCGGGACGAAACAACAAAGAGTGTTTCCGTTTGGTACTGGCAGGTCGCTTTACGTCGCGAGACAACTGCGACCATCCATCGGTCTGTGGATTGATTTTGCCACTGCACACTGTATTAAACGGTCCTCGCCAAAGATGGCGTCATACGCGACTCCGTCTTTAGGGTGGTGACATCTCCAGTCGATGTCCCTCAGGCGGCCGCCATGTTGGTCCCCTGCTTTTACAGAATCGCGAAAGGTGCTGCAGAAACGAACTTCACCGCATAGCACGCTCCTAGCAAACCATCATCTCGAATTATATCGTTATCTGCTCTGATTTGCTGAAAACGGGAGGCGTGTATACGCCGTTTTTGTGAAAATTATGTACAGCGTAAGTGTCACAAAAATAGGTGTACGATATCCTTCGAGATGATGGTTGACTAGAACCGTGCTATGCGGTGAAGTTCGTTTCTAAGAGAGTATGCTCACCACACCACGCCGTCTAGGGAATGGGGACTAAGATGCATGGCGAGCGGCGGCAAGTGGTGTGTCAAAGGCTGACACCACCATAAGACCGAGTCGCTTATGTAGGCCCCCTAATACTATCTGCCTCTGAGAGTGCTGCTATTCAGGCACTATAACTTGTACCCTGCTACAGAATTGCTGGCCGGTTTCAAACCCGCAACCTCGGGACCAGTAGCCACACTCTAAAAACAGAACTTCACCACATAGCACCATTGCCACGAATGATAGGGTTATCGCTTCCGATTCGAGGAGAGAAGGGGGCATACGCCTTCTTGTGTCAATTTGGGTATATGGTAATTGGCGTACGCCTCCCTCTCTCCTCGAATCAAAAGCAATAACCCTGTCGTTCGCGGCAATGATTGGCGCACTACGTGCTATGCGGTGAAGTTCTGTTTTGCCCCCAGGGCGTCAGTCGTGACGTTGCCCACCTCTGTGAGGCCGACAACGGCGAGCCCTTTCTTTCACCACCACTACCACCATCGAGGTCTGTGTTCTGGTGGGCATTTAATATGTTCCTACCAAAGTGTTCTCGGAACCACATAGAGGAGTGATTCTCAACCTTTTTTGCTCCATGCACCCCTTTTTGCCGTTCAACACTGCTTTATCCCCTCTCTCCTATATTAACTCCAAAGCAATAAACCCGTGAAAAATTGGAGGTATTCGCTTCTTCCGTGTTTCTCGAAACTATTGTTTGTGGTGAGCGCCTGTTACTGCTAGACCGTTCGCGCCCAGGAGCCATCATGACATACCGGCGGGGCGGTGAGGGAGATGTCCTGTGATTGATACACTACACAGAGTGCGGCAACGGCCAATTGCAGGCGAATGTTACATGGTGTCACCCACCACCTGTAACCCACCCCTACGGGTTGAGAACCCTTGATCTATAGAGCTAGTTCGCAATGCAATATAGAGCCCTGCACGGGCCGACTTTTCCGGGCCCGACCCGGCCCGGGCGCATGGCAAAATGGCCCGTGCCCGGACCTTCAAGTTTTTATGCGGCACATCCCGGCCTGATGGCCCAGTGAACAGAGCCCGTCCCGTCCCGGTGATTCAGCGCGTAGATCCCGGCCTAGTATTTCCAGAAGTGACGTACGCGTTTCTAGCGCTGATCACACACATTTATAAGAGATGACACGGCACAAACATACAAGAACTGTCAGTTTGACACCCCAACAGCACGAGACCAAATTAAATCCAGGACGCACGCGCCCAAGCGCGTTACCGTTACACTACCAAGTTTTTGTGGATGTAGAGGACGCCGTCGGCAAACTCCTCCCAATCCTTACTCCTCTCACCAAGCTTTGCGAACGTGTTTTTGAAAATACTTTTAGAAGTGAACTTCACCACATAGCACGTTCCTAGCCAACCATCATCCCGAATGACAACGTTCTCGCCCTAGATTTGTTGAAAACGCGGGAGGCGGAGCCTATTTTGTGCCATTATGCACGACACAGAATAAGCTCCGCCTTCCGTTTTCAACAAATCTAGGGCGAGAACGTTGTCATTCGGGATGCTTGTCATTGCGCGCAATAATGAATATGGTCAATGAAATACCAGCTCCGGTGGCGCAGCGGTAACGCGTGCGCTTGGAGACTGGGAGGTCCGCGGTTCGAATCTCTTCGAATCTCTTCGCGGTTCGAATCCGCGGGCCGGCTGTGCCGTCTGGGGTTTTTCCTGGGTTTCCCTCAGATGTGTAATAGTGTATGCCGGCACAGTTCCCCTGAAGTCGGCCCATGGACGCAGCTATCCTCCCCCCCCAACGGATTCCGCTCGGTCTTCCACTTCACCCTTTCCTCCTCTCCACCATCTTTCCCTTCCCGAGAAACATGCCGCCTAATCAGGCAGGCAGACCTCTCGGGTTCCTCCCAACGACACTCCTCCTCCTCCTCCTACAGGGGCGTGCTATGTGTGTGCAAGCCATACCGTCTGGCTGACCACTCTAAACCCATAATAAGGAAGGAAGGAAGTTCATTTTTAAGAGTGTACGTGAGGAGTCAGGAGCAATGGAAAGTGGCTTTGAGAATGTTATAGAGGGTCGAATCATACGCATAATGCAGTGTCCTTTGCTTGTTTTTGCAAATACTATGCACTAGAATGACGCAAGTACGGGATGATATGGACTAGTCCTTCATTGCGTGTGCGTGATAGCTATTGAAGAATGGCTTGACGAGAATGTTCCTCTTGCTGCTAATGATTTACGTGTCAGAAGGAGCGGCGAGCCATTTTAAAAATCGGCATAGGCTCTATTGAGCTCTCCAAATCAACTTTCGCGAGCGCGACATGGATGTTCAGATACAGGCCACGACAGGATAGGTCGAATAATCAACCACCATGCCGCTACACGTAACTTGTGTTCGCTCGAGCAAGATGTTATCTTAGAGTCACAAGATATGATAACGTGCTTGTGAAGACACCTAACGCGCGTCCATTTACTCCATGTACGGGCTGAGGACGTGACTTCTTTTGGAAAGAAAAAGGAATGGGTAAATGTATACCGCATCAAAGTGGCATACAAGGTTCGCATGCGTGGCAAAGCAAGACATCGGAAAGTCGAGGCCGAGAAACATTCATAGCTATAGTACCGTGGACAGTGAATGCAGAAGAGTGACGTTTTAAAGTGAGTGAAATCATTTGTCGCTGTCATTGCAAAATACTGCTTTTTCTCAGTCTTGTACATATATCGACGTAAACTACCACTTCTGATTACACAAAGTTGTCCCTTTCTTGTACGACATCGACAGGAGGCTCCGCACGCAGAGGGCCTCGTTTTAACGCGCTAATCGCCAGTGTACGCTTTTGAAGCATAATTTTGTTACGTAAGATGAAAGGACTAGCATCGGACCATGTCCTGGCAAAATGTAAATGAAATAAAAGGGCGACTTTTCGAGAAACGGACGCTCAAAATCGTTGTTTTTATCGAAATCTACCTTAACATTTGCCACTTTCAGCAGATACCTGTAGGATACGGTATACACGGTATACATATCATATGAAAGAGCATTCAAATCTGAGTGAATTGATACCAAATATGGTAATGAGGAACATTTACAGCCAGAGAAATCATGCGTCGAAGTTTGAACAAAACTGCGCGAGAGAGCATGTTCGTCATTTTTTATAGCACAGAGCGTTGCACCTGCGCGCCAAAATTTGCACTCGGGCTCCTGGCCTTTAGGCATACTAAAGCATAAAAACATTTCACAACAATATCTTTTAAAACTCGGGAGATGTACGCGTGCAAACACAACAAAACTGAAACACTGGAATTCAGGGCCGGATTTTCTCGATTTTTTGCGCGAAAACTATTCCGTAGAAATTATTCATTTTATCGCTGTTGGTCATCATGTACGATGAGCTTTTAAATATAAAAAAAATCATGAAAATCCAGGAGGTCGATGGGACCTCCCTGCCTGAACTGACGTGAAACCGGCCTACAGGTTTTTGGTCATACCAGTGAGCTGCAAGATACTGGGAAACAGTTTTGACAAGCTTGCTGTACAGATTCAACGAACTAACACATACTTAACTTATACACATATAAGTCATTAGGCTTTTAGGAGGAACTAATACATTTGAAAACTTCGTCAGGAATTTTGAGATATTAAATATTTGGGAACCTACAACTTTCTTTAATTTTTAGGCCAATAGTTGGTGCGTGTTTAGGGTTATATACAGGGGTAAGGAACTCGCTACCGGTGACGAGCGCACTACAACTCTTTTATATTCTTGTCTACACGTTGATACGTATGATAGTGTCGCGTATTTACAGTATAATAAAAGCTGTTGATGAAAAACAAGATGATAAACTGTCGTAGCGAATAACGTGAGACTAAAGCGTCATTTGATGACCACGGCGATGTTGCACAAGGTTCTGACGAGGGCCGATAACTGCAGTCACGTTCAATGAATTCCAGCTGATATCCATTCAACAGAGCCAGCGGAGGCTATGCAATGCTGCGGCGCATCAAGTGGGTTGTAGTTGAATGATGACATCTTGATATCATGTAAAGAAAATATCTACGGAGGAGTGTTATGTCAACGAACTGCGACACGGAGTTATTGTTTTCTAAACTTTTGTTTCGTTCACCACATTACCGCCAGGAGTGGGGTAGAGTAACTCAGTACCGCCCCTGGAGATGAAACTTCATATTCATCATCATTCAAATAAAGTTATTGTTATTTTTCTGTTTAGTTTTAATTTCAATATTTATTTTCTTTTCGGTTGGAAGAGGAAGCAAAAAGCCGAGGAGGCTTGACTAAGGCTCCCCTCCCAATGTACTCCGTACAGCAACAGTACAAAATGACAAAGTAACAATACAAATTAACAATATACAAGGTTAAATACAATGAGGATAAAGTGATTAACCCATGTTTAGAATTAAGCTTAGAATGAAGTTTAGTGCTACTTTCCAGGTGACGACTTAGTATAGTTTGTTAGCCAAACCCACAATAAACGTGCTTTCAGCCAACACGGTGCTATTCACATGTGGCTCGGTGAAACATTCAGTTTGTATCGCGGATAATAACGATAGCAATTATCGACGATCCCGTGACCCTGTATACAGCAATTTAGTAAGGACACCCAAGCAGCACAATGTACTGAAAGTCGAGTGCAATGGGGGTGGACGGTATGTGTCTTATCAATGTTCTTTACTTTCACGGGTCTGTTCAAGGCTTTCCATCAACCCGGCCACCCCCATTGCACTCGACATTCAGTTCATTGTGCTGCTTGGGCACATTCTGCACCGAAGAACAAAAAGCAGCAATATCGTCGCCAGATAACCGTTGTTAGCGTCCTGACAGAATGTGTTTACCAGGAAACTGCGTCCACCAGAATAATGCTAAAAAAAGTACGGGATTCATCATTGTGAGAGCCATTGTCTCCTAACGAAACAGCAGAGCTTATCAACTGCTTGTCGTGTATTCTAAAAATGACTAGGCGTTCCAGAAACCCCCTTCCAAAGACTAGGAGCTCTGGAACGAGAGGCGTAAATATTCGAGGCAAAACTATAACAATGCGTTTTCCGTGCTTTGATTTTTGTGTTACAAAACGGTCCACAGTGAAACCACTGGTCGTTGTACACGGTGTTTGCTCTAACGTGTACAGAAATTTTATTTAAAGCGAGCGATAAAAGAGAAACCAGCGCTACTTTTCAGCTGCTTGACTAAGAAACAGGTGCTAGTAGTGAAGCCGTACCTGTTTCTGACTCAAGTAGCAGAAAAGTACCACTTGCTTTTCTTTTATCGCTCGCTTTAAATATAATTTCTGGACACGTTAGAGCCCTGTACACTCTAAGAAAAAAACACACATTTTGGGGACAAAATGCATTGCCACAAAAAATAGTCCCTTTCGGGAGTAAATGCACGGGAGTAAATGAATGTCAAAGAGTGGAGACTGCATTTCACGCGCTGTTGTAAGAGTCCCAGGTGCATAATTCGTGTGCATGCATGAAAATACTTTGAAGCAAACCGTCAACCGTGATATATCGAGTGATATAAAATCTTCCGCCATACATAGGGCACAAGTTGCGAAGAAAGACGCGCTAACTGTTTCTTACTGTGTGGCTGGAAAATTGCTACGTTTGCTGAGTTATACAGCCTTATGCCATCAAATTGACCTAGGGCACATATTTACGTAGATTGTTGCATTCAGGAGACCATTCGCGAAGTTCAGTGACAATTAGCAGTCTTGTGGAGTAAATGTCGGAACTAAATGACGGGTTAGGGGACTAAAATGGGGAGTAATTGCAGTCTAGGGGAGTAGAAGCTGCACTTACTCCCCGTTTTACTCCTTTTTTTTCTTAGAGTGTATAGCATCTAATGTGTTGCGCCTTATTTTTCAGCAAGACTGATTAAGCTCTCAAGCAATCTCATGGTATTCTGCCACTTATCCTGTCTTAACTACTTTGGCGCAACTTAATCTTAGTTATCCTTGCGCCAGATAAATCCAAATCACTCACACTTATTCTCCCGATCATTATACATTTGCAAGTCACACCATGTCAGCTGGGTTTCCACCCCTGCCTCGGTTTAAATGAAACTATTGTACTGACCAAAAGTACTTTCTTTGGATGTTCTTTATTGGAGTAGCAGAATTCGTCAGGTAACAATTTCAATTTCTTCCCTTTTTCCCCTTCAAACTTAAACTCAATTTTCTTCCCTTTTATCACGGGCACAATCCGACCGGTGTCTTCTTTTCTCGAGTGTTCCTGTTCGACGTTCGGCCCCGAATCTTCTTATCTGGTACCCAATTAGAGGGGATAAGCAGTCGTTTGAACCCGACCGCGGTGGGTCAGATAAGATATTAGAGTATCTTTCGCTCGCGGTCCATAGGATTTCCTAAATCACCAATTCAGAGGAAGAAGTTTCCTGTGAAGCTACGCTTGGAGCTAGCTGGGGTGAGTGATGCATTTTCTTCCCGATCGAAGCGTTTCGCAGAGGAGTGGAACGTGTAAGAAGTGCGAGCATCGTCAACAACAACAACAACAACTTTATTTCAGGATGATGGGTGGGTAGCATCGTCGGTGCTTCTATAGTCGTCAAAATAACCAATTTTAATGATTTCTACGATTTTGTCGGGGATTTTTTGATAGAACGGAGGAAAGAAATTGCGAATACCTGGTACACCCTTAAAACAAAACTTGAGAGCATAGCACTCTCCTAGCAAACCATCATCCTAGCAAACCATCATCCCGGGTGACATCATTCTCTCCCCTGATTTCTTGAAAACGGGAGGCGAACGCCATTTTTGTGACAATCATGACTGCACACGTGTCACAGCTAGAATAGGTGTACGCCTCCCACTTTCAACAAATCAGGGGAAACAACGATGTCATTTGGGATGTCGGTTGGCTAGGAGCGTGCTATGCGGTGAAGTTCTGTTTTAAGAGTGTAGAAACTTGCAGGATAACTTGTAACACATAAAATGACGAGCGCAAGACTGCAGCATGCTTGCAAGAGCACTGCATTCGTCCAACCGGTATGTACCGTTCCAAAACCTCGCCGCCCCGCGGCCCATAAAAATATAAACACCCCCACGCACACACACACGGTTTCCCTCGCCGCGACGCCGGACGTCTTCGGATCTCAGCGCATGAACGTTAGCCAAAAACGATCATGCACTGATATTTTATTAGCGCTACATTCAGTGCTCTCTGAGCCCAAAAGTCGTTCACAACGGCATGCTGCACAACTGCACGTTTCGCTCACCGACAACGCACGCGAAACGGTTTCCTTAGCTTTTTGACGTCCGCTCTAATCCGAGAAGACGCCACAGCGCGGTGCACCGTTAAGTCGGCGTAAGGTCGGCGTGAAAGCAGGCGTGAAAGCGAGGCTGTGTGATGCATGGAATGGAAAGCGTCGCGTACCTCGCATGAAAGCGCATCTATGAGAAACCTCCAGGTCTGGTGCCACGGGGTTCCTGGTAACGCAGGATAGCGGACACGGCGTGTCATTTTTTTTTTTAATTTAGAGATCAGTGCGGCCCATAATTTGGGTCACTGCAGTACCCAAAAACGTCAGTCACGGCAGTGGCAGTCAGTATGGCGGCCAGTGAAGGACGACGACGCGCCACTACTACCGCGCTCTATGGCACGAGCTGTAGTTCTATCTGCTGCGTCCTGGAGTTGAAGCCACGAGCTGAGAAGCTCCCCAGCATATCCAGCTCTCCGGGACATTCCATAATCGCCGATGAGGACTCTAAGCAGACGAACACCTTCAAAAAAGCACCCTCTCGTTGGTCGTTACTCTTATAGGCTGTCCAGTAGACCGGGAGGGTGTCAGATTGAATACCTCCGTACCTCCGTCTGTGCTGTCTGAGGATTTCCATGGGTTTTCCGGCAGACTTTCCTGGCTAGTATCGGCTCAGTATCCTTTGAAGTCGGCCCAAGACGTATACTAAACCCCGTCCTCTTCTCGTCCCTGCTGTCATCTTTCCATCTGTCCACGACTATACGCTGTTCATAGCCACATTTGGTTCGAGGCGTTAACAAAAAGAAAAAAAGAAAAAAAAAACTAGAAAAGATCACGGCTTTCCGGAACGGCTGTCGTACAAGATTCGGACAAAGATGGAGATGAAGTTGACGCGGACCAGAGCCGAAAATTAAAAGGGAGCCTGCCTCTACCTATACCTGAAGCTTCACCCACAGTTTTTAAGCTGTCTGACCAACGACGTCTTGAAATACGGGGGCCAGCGGCATGGCCGAGCGGGTTAAGGCGTCCCGCTCATTGGTGGTAGCCAAGGCCGTGCTGAAGACTGGGAGGTGGTGGGTTCGAATCCTACCACTGGCTGTGCTGTCTGAGATTTTCCCTGGGTTTTCCGAAGACTTCCCAGACGAATGTCGGCGTAGTCCCCCTGAAGTCGTCCCAGGACGTACGCATACTAAACCCCCTGTGCCTCACTTCCTTCCAGCTGTCCTCTCTCCATCTGACCACATGTGTGCGCCGCACATTGCCACAGTTGCTTCGCGGCGCTAACACGAAATTAAAAACATACGGGGCATTATCGATCAGAATGTCCCTCTCTATCTGTCCCCTTATCCTACATGTGCGGCGCCATTTTGGGTGGCAAGTGGATTGGGTTAGATTGAAATAGATAATTCTTGCGATTCGCAAGACTAGTGGATTTCTGTGCCAATTTGATGCCGCGAAGGCGCAAGGCACTTCGGTATTTTATGGCGGTATTACCATAGGTATTTGCCATATCTGCCATCCATTGTTGTTCCGCTGCCGGCAGAACCACCTGCTGGTACACATCCGGCAGTCGGTAGGACTTTTTTTTTACATTAAATAACGTGAACGGAGGCTACCCCAGCTACTGTACATATTAACCTCCCATGAACCTTCCTTCTCACTTCCTTCAGTTTCTCGCCTGTTCTGCAACATTCTCTCACCTAGAGTCACTAAATAAGCTACGCTCTCAGTGACTCTACTCTCACCCAGACTGAGCCTTTGAAAATGAAGTTTTTGTTATAATAACATAGTCTTCGAATATTACGTGTATTCCCTTCACGGCATCAAGCAATTATTGTATTGCACTGTGCCCGTGTTTTGCTCTTTTGAGTCACCTATGTTGTTTTGTACTGTATTTCTCCTGACATGATCTTCCTATGAAGTTCCTATCTTCTTAATTTTTATTTTTATTTTTGCTGTGCCTCATACCTGTTTTGCTGTCGTTTAGGTTACCTTGTCCTTCTGTTGCTCCGTTACCTCGTATTATATCTACATAATTTTATGCTGTGTATTGTACATACTTTTTCTGTATATCTACCTCAGATAGTGCGCCAACACAAAGGCTCTGGGCCGTTCTTGGGCACTGAATAAAACATTCCTAAATGAGTTGGTATCAAAGCAGCAGGATGCCTGATCCATAAAATTACGTTAAATCTTGACGACCGAAGACATCGAAGTCAGACGGCTGCCGTAGTTCTTGCGACACGTGTAGGACCTCCTGGGTGGCCTTGAGCCCCTAAGGGAAAGAGGAGCATATTACGATGGGAAAAGAGTTTGTTGGGTGACAAGCTGTCGCATTTGTACCAGGACTGTAGGGTGAGCTACAGACTGCTGCAGGTTTGACAGGCGACGTTTTATTCAGTTGCGTCGTACTGCAGTCGCAATTGGTACTCATGACATAGGGTGAAGTGGGGCTACTTGAAGACGGTGGCAAGTTGAGGGGGTTTTTCGCGTGGTATTTTCTTAGCAATAATTGTTTCTCGTCTGTGACACCAGGGTGAGCACAGTGGTTATCTGGGCTTTGAAGTAACATGTTGACGTTCTGCCGTGGCTTTTTAGAAAGACGTCAGACACTGTTTTGCAGATGTGGTCGAGGTAAGAGGGGCCTTTTTTTTTTGTCCCTTCTGTAACTTTTGCGAGCATTGTCTTCCAATTTGCTCGCTTCTGCTCCTCGGCTAATAAAATATGACCTCGCCGTTATGATGCTGTGTCACTGCCCTGTGTTTCCATGTGCATTACTCGTGGCTGGCCGTTTCGGCTGGCCCAAACAAAAGACAAAATTGAAACTCGGCATTAATTTTTTGATATCCTCAACTTATCCATAGGGTGGGGTAAGTTGATAAAAAAAAGTAGCCTGTCAATTTTGGCTCGTATGAAATAAATATCTGGTTCAGCACCAGAGTAATTTGTGGATCATTTCTCAAAGGTTTGGGGATTCACTTAACGACATATGGTACAGTTTAGGCGATTATTCTGACTTCTATTAACAAAATAGTTCAACTGTCTTCAACATAGACCGCCTTACCCTATTCATGCCAGTGTCTTTTACCCCACATGAACCACCAGACAGCTGTTGCATACTTTCGAGAAATGGGTAGGTGTTTCTGAAGGTGCGGTGATCGAGACAGGCGTCTGGTGTCTCGCTGTTCCTGGTGGTCTACTCACGTATACGGATACTACTTGGTGACCTCGACTATATTGGATGCGTCAGCGCATACGTCAGCGCATAGGGTTTATTCACACGCCGTGAAGCGCAGGAGACCGCCACTGTCGCTAGCATGCAGATGTGCAATTCGGCCGCCATACTGTTGGTCCCATCCAAGCCGTTACCCATATCGTAGCCGCCGTATATTTGGTGTTTCAAAGTTAGTGTGCTGCGTGACTTGTAGCATATATCCAAGCAATTTTCATGTTTCTGACGTTAATAGTCATCCAAAGAGCATATAGCAGCGAACGAAGGCTGGAACATAACTTTGAGAGACTGCGGCGAGGTGACGTCAGTGAATAAACCATATGGATGCATGTAACCGGTACCATTCCATTCTGACGGAAGAAGCTTCGAGGAGAACTTGAACCGTTCCTTCTTCGTCGTGAGTGCCGCGAAAATTGGTGACGACATTGTCCTCAGGCAATATACAGCATCCCGCATCGCTCCAACTTCACCCCTTTGCATGGTGCCGTTCGCACCTGTCCGTTGTGCGGTCCACAGACCTCCAGCTGAAGACGATACGGACTGTATACCAGGCGAAGCCACACAAAGATCGTTCGCAGTGCGCGACAGCACGCGAAATAAAAGTCAGTATTCGTCAATCGCATCTGTTGTCCAGTTCCTGGCTGCGAATACCCCATAACGCTACGTAAAATAAAGATAGCGGTGGCTGCAGCCCCCCCCCCCCCCCCGCACACACACATACAGTCCCAGCCGAGACGTAGATCTACGGACACGTCATCCATTATGATTGAATTCATTTCGACTTGTTTTCTAGCTGTAACTCCCAACGTCGATGGTCGTGGTGATGTAATGTCGCTGTTTTCGTTCTTTGTCTATAAAGTCCAGAACATTATGCAGCAGTGAGTGGTATCTTTTTACATTCCTTATTGTCTGCTCTTCCCTGTAGGACACGTTTTCTTCGATTTTTATTGCGTTTCTTTCGTCTCATATATGCAGACATTATCAGAAAATTCACCCTTCGGCGCAGTACTTGCTGTATAATTTTCCAGTGCGAAATTAGTTTGTGTCTCATTTCTCTTGTTGCGACACGCGGCGATTGTTGGGCGACTGACGACATTCGTGCTATCAAATGCGCAAAATACGCCCTTCACCATTGCCGGTGACCCGTACATTATAATATGAAAATTTCAACTGTTATCTATTACAACGCCACCTCACTCGATTGCGATACCTTGAATTGTTTTGAAGCGGCGGTGATGCGGCCTCCTCGCTGACGACACCTCGTACGTACCGCAAAAAAAAAAAAAAAAAAAAAAAACGTGGTTCTACGTCAAAAGGAAACGCAGCAAACTTCCGGAAGGACGGTCAGGGTTACGGGAGCCCGGGGCCTCAGAGGCACATGCTCAACGCGGGGCTTTCCTGCTGCGAGCCATATTCATGGATACTATATTGTTCATGGCAACGATGTGGACCGAAAATACTCGGCAGAATAAAACTGCAGTACAAGGAAACACTGCAAGGCCTTTCGATCTTGGTGCATTTGCACGTGTTCCACCCATTGCACAGTTGTCGTAGAGCAATTTACTGTATGCCGGGTGACGAATGCTAGACTTAATACAATGCCCCTGCTCCTACTCCCCTAGCGGTCCTGTTTGCACTTCACATACCTAGAGCTACTACACATAACGATAATTTGAATTGCCGGATAATCGAAGATAATCTTAATTGCAAGCATACATAATCTTATTGAATGCTTGTCCCACTACAGGTCTCAGTCTGCTCACCAGGGGATCTGCGATTCTTCCAAGCGACCTATGACGGTGTTGTGTTGCCGACATTGAAAGTGACATGAAGAGATTACGAGAGAACAGTGATCATGATGATCGTGAAGTCTCACTTCCTAACAATCCAACCTCGACTGAGCAGCTCGCGTCCTCATCTGCGGGTGTTTCTTTGAACACTGAAGTCGAGGAACCGGACGTTCCAGAAAGAATCCCAGTAGTCACTTCCGAGGACGCTCCGCAAGACGTACCCAACTCGAGCCTGTTTTCGAAAGTATTTCATTCCATTTATCTGGCCCGTCTAGAAGTCTTCCTCGTGCTGTACATCTTCAGCCGCTCCCTGACGGCAACGTCTATACAAGATCTCCTGCTCCACAAGGCGTGCCTCAATAACCTGCAATGGAATTCTTCCATATGCGACCACCTGGACCAGTATCCGCCCATCAAAGATGAAGCCGAGAAAATCGCCAGCAACTACAGCATGCTGAGATCTGTAATATCCTTAGCTCCTTCCGCGGCAATATCTATCGTTATCGGTCCCTGGTGCGACAGGTACGGGTACAAGACTCCTCTCCTGATTAGCAACATCGGTTATGTAGTTAGTACGACGCTCGTTCTTGTAACGGCCTACAGCATGCCGCTTCCTTTATACTATGACCTCTTGGCTGCGATTCCCGATGGCGTACTTGGAGGAATGATCTCTGTCTTCATGGCAGTGTACAGTGAAGCCACTCTTTCTACTAAAGGAAGTCAAAGACGTATCAAATTTTTCCTCCTGGATCTGGGACTCGCGGCCGCGTATCCTTTGGGAAACCTGATTGGCGGTCAAGTCTACGGTCATTTCGGGATCCGTGTCATATTGCGTGTTTCAATCTGTGTGTCCCTTATTGCCGAACTTTGGGCTCTGGTGGTGTTTGATGTGCCCGTTCGAGCGAAGGAGCTAAAAGACAGTGTATGGACCAAGCTGCGACGCCTGTTCAAAGTCCAAAATTTAACCGATGGTATTCGGGCTTGTTTGCGAGTTCGACCAGCTAGGGGAAGGACTCAGCTGTGGCTGCTCTTTGTATCACTCTGCTTCATGGTTATGGATATGGCAAGTAAGTGCAACACTGCAACAACAGCAGTTCAACTTTATCTCGATATCTGAATTCAGATTTCAATTTATCTCGAGATGATGAATGGGGAATTTCATCGCCAGTGGCGATACTCTACCTCATTACAACTGCAATGTCAACGTGGTAGCTCTGAGCAGCGACACTTTAGAACATGCACATTAAAGATAATATCCAGTGCATCCTGGTAAGATCACGTCACATAACACTCTTCGCTCCGCCTTTGTAGCTGTTATTTGGTGTGCTGTGACTAGGATAAAAGATGTGTACGTAAAATGTACATTACGGGAATGCAAGGAAACAAGAGAGATATGGAGAGCCGCTGTCCTTGTTTCCTTGTGTTCTCAGCACCTCCAGGCCTTAGCCACACAGCAAAAGGCACGGAACTCGTAAGTTACCACAGTTAACAATTGAAACCGAACTTCCCAAGAGTTGTTGCTGTTCTTTTTTAAAAAGTGTCTAGCGGCAATTAATAACTTGTCTCAAATGCGTTACGTTGTACTTCAATATCACGTGACGTCTGTCCGCGAATATGCCGCCTGATGTCTGGCCGGCTCTAACTTTGCCCTTTGCGAACGTTGAGGTACACCAGCTTTCAGTCCCTAAAAGCGTTCGAAATTAATTAGTGCGAAGAGTATTTACAACCTGACTTATGTGTGTGTGATCACACCAAGTTGATGGTATTCTGAAACATTGTGGTTATATTGCACTTTACAGAACTTCCGTAGGCGTTTTGGTAGGCCCGCGCAAGAGCTCGTGGCAAATCACTGCCTAAGTGACGGATTTAACGCCTGTTACGGGGTAACGACAATGTGAATAAGGCCCGGCGATATGGAGGGGGTGAGTGACCGCCTTAGGCCCCGAGCTTGAGTAAGCCCCGCGCACGAAGCCCCCAACCAGGGATTACTTTTTTTTAAAAAAATATCAAGTATGCACTTAATCGTGTGAAACAGGCCCCGCGATGTGCCTTTGCCTCAGGCCCCGCACACCCCTAGCACCGGCTGTGGCTGCACGAGCTGCAGGGTATAGGACTGCGGAGGTAATTCCGATCACCTGAGGTTCTTGTGACGTGCGCCGGAAACAGTGGCGTAGCCAGACCTCCAACGTAAGGGTGGGGGGCTCGATACGAAAACTCACTTCCCCCCCCCCCCCGATCCTGTGTGCGACAACACACACACAGATCTGTGCACACTGCAAAGTACGGATGAAAAAAGAAAGGAAAGAAAGTAGCTGACTTGGACCTGCACAATACGATTACATGTACAGGCTGTCATGACCAATGAGCCAATGAGGTGGTGTCACGAAGATTGGAAGTATTTTGAAAACTTTGAAAACTATGCAAGCTAGTGTGCTAGTGACGCTAGTGACGCTAGTGACGCCATGAACTGCAAGAACTTTTGCGATCGTCACACTGGTCCCCTCTTCCCCATATATTATGTTCTCCTCGGATCTGCATGATTTGCGTGGGTCGGTCTGTGACAGGTGGAGGGGCTCGGGTTCCTTCAAGGGTTCGGGCCATTACGAACCTGTATCCTTTCCGTCAGACTCTGAGAAGTGCGACGAAGTTTCTTCAGAGTCACAGGTGTATACGCTAACAGCAACCTCCGTGTTGCACAGGTGCTCACCGCGCATGACGAGCCTTGCTTCGCAGCCTTATCTACAATCTACAGGGTGAATTTAGCAAAGGTTACACATTTTGATAACGTCGTAAAAATAGATGACGTTTCTAGCGCTTCAAACTTTACAGACTCATAGTCATTCGTCTCAAGCTTCAACCACATTTTTTTTTCAAATGCTATCACTTTGTAGACAAAAGTTAGAAGCAAAGCAGATTCTCACCCCATGTATTTCCTATGGCCTATACCGCCCACACACCACCATTTTTTCATCTGTCTGCTTCTCGTTCACATCACCACGTATAGGTGGCGCTGCCTCGAAACCCTGCATCTAGTCCATCTGGTTGTTCCATAGGTTCTGGTTTTGCTTCGTCTCCAGGCAGCGCCACCTATACGTGGTGATGTGAATGTGAAGCAGACAGAGTAAAAAAAAGGCGGTTTGCGGACGGTATAGGCCATAGGAAATGCACGCGGGGTGAGAAATTGGTTTGTTTGCTGGCAAACAGTTTATAAACAATGCGGTTGTCGTTTCTGCGCGACGTTTTGGACGTATTTTTATCCGATAATCTCGCACATTGTAATCTCGCATATTGTAATCTCGCAGTTCTGCACATAAGGCATAGTACTGCTGACGACTTCCAAAGATATGTGATGCCTGCCGACTGCGTGTTAAGACTCACTGAGCCGATGCGATATACTTAAACTAAGGAAAAATGAGCTACCATGTTGCGGAAGAAGTATGGCATAGTTTACGCTGGCAAAATACGTACATTATATTCATCTCTTGGCTTTATGACGACAGAAATATATATCGTTAGCGACAAAACGACATGCAAACAAAGTCACGTGACCTCAAAATGACTGTTTCTATCAGTGCGACCAGGTCAAGGTGGCGGTTTTGCAGAAAGCACTCGCTTGGGGGTAGTTACAAAGATGGCGTATTTATGTCACCGGACGTCCTCCCAGTGTTGCTTGCAACACATCCTTCCAGTGGCGGCTCCGGGTGACCGCTCCTCGCATTTCAAAAACCATTTTCGTGACGTTTGCGCCGTTTTCAGACGAGATATTCCGTAACTGCGTTCGAAACATGTCAGTAACCATAATAGTAACAGAAGCCTGCAACCGATTTTCTTCCGAGGTCTCCCTTCCTCGGGGCTGCACACCACGCGACAAGTAACAGAATGATGTTTTATCAATAGGAAACTGTCCCAGTTCTATTGCTAGCATCTCTTGACTAACTTGTCTCATTTATTCGCAGCCATGAGCGTGTCCTACTATTATGTGCGGAAGATGTACTCCTGGAGCGTGCAAGAGTACACGGCCGTCAGCTCTATCTCGTCAGGCGTCACCTACATCTTCTATGCGCCCATCGTACTCCTTTTCTCACGGGTATTGAAGGTATCTGATTTGTGGATGGCAGCCACCGGAGTGTCCTTTGCAGTTGGTCAACTTGTCGTATGTGGTCTGGCGTACACGGAGTGGCTCTACTACCTCCGTGAGTATTGCATTGCTCGTCCTGGGCTCATGGAGCCCTATTTACCGCCCATTATACCCTATCTTACCAGCACGGACGAACTGCTGTTTTGGGCTCTCTTGAGCAGTGCCAAGCACTTCAGCCACGGTCACATTAGATAAGACACAGGAAGCTCATGTTGCTATATATACCTCATATTGTCTTGGTCCTATGCAGACTTGTACGTATCTTGAGTACGTACTCAAAATACAGTATTTTAAATACTTTTTCCGGTATTTTGGTACTCAATACCTTTTTGCGACAAGTATTTTTAATGTATTTAAAATACTTTTTTCGGTAAAATACTTTATTCGGCTACTCAGTACTCAAAATACTTTCCTTCCTCGTCAAGCCATATCCAGCACGCTTCCCGCCATGCCGAGATTTTCAGCTCACTGGGATTTAACCCCATTTTTCTTCGTTTTCTTTTTTTCGGGAATTCGCGAATCTGTCATTTTTCCTCTTGTACAATAGGCTGGTCCCAAGCCTGGCCTTGCTTCTCAATAGCCAGCTTCGTCAGAAAACCGTTCCTATTCATATTGCCAGGTGAATCACAAGGGGATTAGGTACAAGATAATCCCGGTATTTATTTCCTTGGTCATCAAAGCAATAAACACGTGTCAGAGGTTGAAAGACCCGAACCGACATACAGGAGGGATTACGAAGTTTTGGATCAGAACATATCAACAAAGTTTACTTGGGTTCACCAAAGTTCACCAAACATTACTTGACACCAAGACGTTGCAAATGAAAGATATGCATGGCTGATGAAGTTTATTCCTTTCATTTGTAAGGCCACGTTCAGAATATGCGTTTCACTTACTGCTAATATGTACTAAAGTACTTTAAATAGTATCTTAAATACTTCTTAGAGTATTTAGTACTCTACTCAAATTACTTTAAGTTTTGAGTATTTTGTACTGTATTTTAAATACTGTTTCCGTAGAGTATTTAGTATCGTATTTTAAATACTTTTGCGCAGTATTTTGTACAAGTCTGGTCCTATGTTACCCTACCAGACATTTTCTTATTGTGCGAATCAGCCTAATATTCAGCTCTCTAAATAACACTCATCTTGGTCAGAGGCGGCGTCTACGGGAGGGGGTGCAATCCCCCCCCCCCCGTAGACTCCTCCCAAGACGTCCTCCGAGGGGGCGTAAAAATGACTGCCGGATGGCTGGGAGCTCACGGTGTTTGGCGTCCCCCAAACCGATGACATCGTCTGTCGTCTGTGAAGCTCTGTTGCATTGTTCGACGGTCACAAGTATGGTCTTTGCAAGGCATATATATTAAGGCATATTAACGCATTGTGTACAAGCCTGTCCTTTCAACAGAATAGAATACGAGGCTCAGTCAAAACGTAACCCTAAAATCACGATAAAAAATCGAAATTGCGCAGTGCGCGACTTTTGCTTCACACAGGCTCTTTCCCACGGCGAAACGAAACAGTGAGAGACAGAAAGTTGTCATGACGGGAAGCGTGGCGTCATCAGACCATATCAAAGATGGCTGCCCCCTTGCACGTGTGCACCAGCCAGGAGCAGCGTTCAGCCGTTCGTTTTTTCTTCAACGAGTGAAGGACGAGTGAAGGTGAAAATCGAACGATATTCATCAGAGGATGGTATCCCAGTATGGGGATACTTGTTTGTCGCTGCAGCAAGTGTACGAGGGGCGCAGGAGGTTTAAATCTGGCGTGACTTCTGTGGCTGATGCACCGCGGCCGCTCCTGGCGGCCGACCGATGCCACAACGCCTGACATTATCGTTGCAGTGGAAGCTGTCATACGGGACAACCGCAGAGTAACAATCGACCAGGTGGCTGGAAACTTGAACATCAGTCACCACGTTGTTCACGACGTTCTACATTACCACAAGGTATCAGCCCGATGTGTACCAAAGCACTTGATTCCGGAACTCAAGGGACGTCGCATGGACGCCTGTCAGGAGGCTGTCACAGCGCTATGAAGCTCAGAGCGACGACTTCTTGCAACGTATTGTCAATGGCGACGAATGTTGGGTGCGCTAGCTATTTCCAGCCGGAAACCAAGAGGGCAAGCAAGGAGTGGCGGCATTCCATTTCACTGAAACCAAGAAGTTTCGTTCGCTTCTGTCGGCCGGCAAGGTAAGGCTGACTGTTTTCTGGGATGCAAAAGATCCAGTCGTGGAGCGCAACATGCCCAAGGGAGCCACTGTCAACAGCCAGTCATACAGTAAGCTTACCCAGAAAGAGTTGAAGCCCGCGATAAAATCTAAACGCCGTGGCTTACTCAGTTCTGGCTTGCTGCTACAGCATGACAATGCGCGACCGCACACAGCTCGTGCGACCGTGGAAAAAATTAAGGACCTTCGTCTGGAGTGTCTTCCCCATCTCGCATATTCGGCGGACCTTGCGCCCAGCGACTATCATCTATTTGGCCTACTCAAAGAAGCGCTAGGCGGGAAAAAAAATTGCCAGTGACGACGAAGTAAAGCAGGTGGTGCATGAGTGGCTACAGAGTCAACCGCAAGATGTTTTTTTTTGTTTGTTCTGCCATTGGAGCGCTGGTGAGGCGGTGCCGCACGTGCATTGAACGTATGGGGAGGGGGGGGGGGGGGACGATGTTGAAAAGTGATCACAAGCCTTCTATCTCTCTGCTACATTTTCCGCAAATAAAAAAAAATATTAAGGTTACTTTTTGACGAGCCTCCTATCAAAGGTTGGATGCCGTATGGTACGCTTTTCATTCATTCCGTTGTGTCGTGTTTCGTTCGGGGCGTCATGTGTTTAGGGGTCACCCACGGAACGCACGGCCAAAGAAGTTGTGTGGTACGGGCGTGAGGGGGGGGGGGGCGCAAATCTTGGCGTGTGCCCCCCAGGACCAAAAAGTAGACGCCGGCCCCGATGTAGGTAAACCTACCGCGCACCTTAAATAGGCCATCTATGTAGATCCTATTATCCTTCCTCCATTCCAAGGGCGACTTTGAACGTTCTCTGCCACTTGTTTATTGGGTTACTTGTTCGATATGTGTTAAAGGGATTGAGAAACCACACGGATAGACCTTTGTCTCTGACAGGGTCTGTACGCTTCACGCTGCGCACCTCTTATACGAAGTCCCACCTCCCAAATCCTATTATTTTTTTAGGCTACCGAGCTTTAAAAATCTCCCATCTTCGAGGCCCCCGCTAACCGTGGCGCCAAGCGGTGCGGAGCAGCTCCATGCGGGGCGGGGCAGCAGGCGGGACGTGACGCTTTGACCGGTTGCTCTACGTCTTAGCACTTCGCTCATTTCCGCTGGCGTTACGAGCACTTCGCCGCGCCGCGTACCAGCGTTTCATGAAGACGGGAAGCTCGCACTTCCGTTGCGCGCTCGATACGTAATACCGAGATGGAGGAGGGGAGCTAAAAGTGAGAGGACCTCATCATATTCAAAGCGCCATAACGCCGTGACGTGGGAGCGCAGCGTGAAGGGGTTTCGACGGAGATGTTTGGCACCCATAAATCAACATTTCAACCATGATTTCGTGTGAGTATTCGGGATTGGTTAGCCTAGAAGGACCTGGGGTCGGATTCACAAGCGCGATCGTAAGTAACGCTAAGATGCGCCAAGACGTCGCCGCCTGCGACGTGCGTACGACGGCGTCGTAAGCAGAGGTGGGCATTTGTCCTCACTAGCCTCGCCCTCACCTCAATTTTCTGGGAGAAAAATTTTCCTCACCTCACCTCAATTTGTTTCGACATTTTCCTCACCTCACCTCACCTCAATTTTTTAAAGCTATTTGCGTATTCGATGTGAAGATTGTGTATTCGATGCGCGTTGGCTTTGAGTGACTACCAATGCAAATGGATATATCTCAAGCGTGAGTGCATACAGGGTACGGCACGAATTAAACGTGTCATTTGACCATTATAAGAAAACGGCTTAACGGAAAAATATGGGGTAAACAACTTTCTTCTGGACATTTAGTTTGTCACCAAATACAAATAGTTTCATCAATTTGCCATTGAAATACATTTTCGAAATTGAACTCATTAAATTGCTTAGTCAATGTACCGTTCTTTTTTTTTCCGGCTTGCTGGAAGACTTGGCCTAGTCAATCACAGAAAACGCTTCGTGGAACGATTGTTATACCGATAAAAGTTGCGCGGAAATTGAGGTTCAATTGCGGGTATGCGAGTACGCGCAAAGTCGGGCGTCAGATCAGCGGCGGGAGAGGAGGGCAGTCCCCGCCCAGATGAGAGACAGAAGCTGCAGAAAGAAGGAAAGATATCCCATGTACGCGCGGGAAAAGTTTTCATAAAGTGAGCGTTCATAAATTTTTCCTCGCCTCACCTCAAAACATTTTCCCATAGTTTTCCTCACCTCACCTAAAATTTTTTTGAAAATTTTCCTCACCTCACCTCAAACATCACCAGAATAATTGGCCCTCTCCTCACCTCAAATATTGTGAGGTGAGGGTGAGGAAACCCTCGCCCTCGCACGCCCTCGTGAGGGTGCTCACCTCTGGTCGTAAGCACGATTCACGAAACTGTCGTAGTGGAGAGGGTACCCCCCTTTGATGAGGAAGAGGAAGTTGCTCATTTCGTGTCACACGCAACCACGAGAGAAACAGGCAACGGGTGCGAGACTATGTTTTCACTATGGTAACGATGACGAAAATCTGTTATCATACCAATAATAGTCGTCCCATTAGAAGAAGTCGCCCGTCCCCAAGTGTGCTGCTCATACAAGTGCTCTCGGTCTTCCGGTAGCCATAGTGCAGTCACAGGCGAAACGTCCTAGCGGACATCCTCTCGAAGAGGACGACTAACTACTTAAATGTCAATTATTAATTAAATATTGAATTAGGTACTTTCGGGCAATCCTCGTTGAAAGTCATTCCATTAAAAAAAATCCTGTAACGTGCACGTGCGTTGGAATATCTATCGCGGAATTCTGGTACGCAAATGAGTCGAAACCTCACCGATTCGGATCGCAGGGAGCACAGTGCTCAATTCCACACCAGAGGGCCACGTGGTTTGTAGGGATGGAAATGATTGGAGTAGGTGCTGATCTGCTGGCCAGATCAACCACTTTGTGGCCCAAATAAGCCTCCGACGGGGAAGGTCATGGGCTCCTGAGGCACGTGGTTTTGGTTTCGGACGTTGCACAGCACGCGCTTGTTTCGCGGTTTTTAAAATATATAATAAATGAGGTTTGTCCCCAGTATGCTACCTCGCTTTTGCCCGAAATTCCCTAATTAAAAAGTTAATGAATTACGAAATTTTAGGTAATCAGTCATCTTGTAGTTACTTGTAGGTACAGCTCCGTCCAAACCTAACTTGAACACGGCGCCGGCCTGCGGAGCAAGAGGGACGACACCCTAGCGGCTCTAACTGGAATTATCGGGAGAGAGCGTTGAGGGCTGTCCTACTCGCATCACGGTGGTGCCCGTCTGAGAACTGGTGCTCCGCTTCGAACGGGCGCTGACGTTTGCGTGGATATTTGTTATCTGCGCATCGTTCCAGTCTGTTCTGGAAATTGCTGCGGGCGATTGAAATCTTCGCCATCTGATCAGTGATTGTCCGCGCCGTTAGCAGCCATGTCATTGGTATGCGTCATATTGCTGTAGTGGCGTCACAATGATTGGAATTAAGCAATAGAATGAAAGCAATGTAATAATAATACACGTAAATGCATTACGCTGGAAAAAATCGTTGCTTAGAGCACTGCATTCCGCGCAACGTTGTATCATATGTTCGCGATAGCCAGCCAGTTGACGAGCTTGTTCCATTCTCCCAGTGATTCTCCTTGTGTCGCAGTGTGCTAACGAAGAAGTTAAACATGTTAAATAATGTGGAATAGTCGGCGCTTTTATGAGTGCTACCCTTTATTTTCCTTCCCTTCTAGCCTTTATTTCTTCGAACAACAATGAGAATGAACAGCTTGCTATGCGTCGAAATAATTTACGGTGAAGAACACCTTGTAGAACGTCGTAAGAATGGAATTTTCCATGCGACATCACAATGTGGTTGCTCGCTCGCATTATTCACATATTCACTGTCCATCACCACTTCCATGCTGCTTCAAAATAACTCGGGTTTGTTATGAGAGTGAAATTATCTTTTAGCCCTTGAACGCACAGAGCTTCTCCCGCGCAGTTAATAGCAAGGAAACGGTAGTTTTGAGGCAACTGATGCTTCACAGCGGTCAGTGATATCAGGTGGCACAAGGTCTCGTAATCACTACAAACAAGCTGAAGCTTTGCGTCTCTTATCATTGCCCATTCGAAGCGGAGCACCACTTCTCAGATGGCCACCTCCGTGATGCGAGTAGGACAGCCCTCAACGCTCTATCCCGATAATTCCAGTTAGAGCCGCCAGGGTGTCGTCCCTCTTGCTCCGCAGGCCGGCGCCGTGTTCAAGTTAAGTTTGGACGGAGCTGTACATACTCCCTTCGACAGGATGCCCGCCTAGCCGTATAACTCAACTGCAAAGACGACGTCTGTGCTGCTCTCAACGTTTTTTTTTTACAAAAAAAAATCTGTAAACGATAAAAAAGTAAAAAATAAAGATCCACCAAACTTCAGTGGAACGATACGTTACCGCGAAGAATATGGTTTCGGATGTTCGGTTATAGGATGTTGATTTTGCATTCCATTCTGGACGCTAACCCGGACACTTGACAACACGTGTGTCACATATTGCTCGCATTCCATTACTTCTTGACATCCGTGCTGTTATTAATAAGTTCGTATCATTCTCCACCTTGTCTTCTCTTTCAGAATACGTTGTTGGTATTCCATCTTTCGTGGGTCACGTGGGCATACGCACGCATCTCTCCAAGCTGTTGGCAGAAGATGAAGTTGGTGAGGCCTTATAACGAAATTTACATCGGCCAAACTCAACCTGTGGCACCGTTATACGTGCACTACCCAAAGTTGTTAACGTTAGTTATAAAGTATCTGAGTTACAGCTACAGATAAGTGGGTCCAAAAGTATATACAAACCGAAGTACAAGCCGAAGAAGTACTCGATACTTATACAGTTACTTTGCTCCCTTATATGTTCAAGACTAACTAAATCATAAAACGTATCTTCTCTGTTCACCTCATAGATTGAATAATGTATTTCTTAGTCGTGAACGAATAATTGAGATTTCTAAAAGATTCTATACAGTAACAAATTCTAAAAATATTCTTATTCACAGTACATCGAATAGACACACAAACCGCCAGTCTGCCCCTTATCCCATTTGTTGATAATGGTTTGGCTTATCAGCCATTTTCGTGTTCGATTACCTGCCTACCATCTAAAGAAGTACTCGAAACAAGGATACAAGTTACTCAAAAAGTATACTGAAAGTAGGCTATGTCACGACTTTCCCTCATCTTTCCCTCATCTTTCCTTCATCTTTCCTTCATCTTTCCTTCATCTTTCCTTTATCCTTTCCTTTATCCTTTCCTTTATCCTTTCCTTTATCCTTTCCTTTATCCTTTCCTTTATCCTTTCCTTTATCCTTTCCTTTATCCTTTCCTTTATCCTTTCCTTTATCCTTTCCTTTATCCTTTCCTTCATCCTTTCCTTCATCCTTTCCTTCATCCTTTCCTTCATCCTTTCCTTCATCCTTTCCTTCATCCTTTCCTTCATCCTCCAATTCGCTCTTTCCAAGGGCGGATGATTTTTGAAAGCAGCGTGGAACATAGGCTTCGCGCGCGCGGTTCAGGTCACCTGCTTGCGTTGTTCAGAAAAAAGAAAAAAAGTTACATCAGTTATCATTAAACGTACTGCTTGATTACTTTTTTCTCATTATTTATCTATTCATTGACCGCAAGTCACATGCGACCTTACTCCCAGCTCCTCACGTTAACATCACTGATATCGGTCGACATCAGCGCCATGAACGTAAGACGTTCCGACTTCCGGACGTTCATAATACGTTTCATAACTATTGGATTGCGGACTTTCGGATTTATCTGAACAAATGCCAAAAATGTACTCCTTAAATTTGAAAGCAATTCGGATTTATCCGAAAGACTCGACTTTGCGGCATCCCAGTAACCATGAGCTCAGCAAGAAAAGCCTTGCCCTGATGTTGTTTGCCGTTTTATTATTGAAGTATGTGTCCTTGGATAATGCAGGGAAGATCTTTTCATTCCTGGCGTCCTGTGAAGCCATCCTCCCCATCGTTGGTGAGGTGATCTTCACCAAGGTCTTTCAGTGGTCCCTGGACTTCTTCCCGGGGTTGGTGTACCTCATAGCTGCAGCCATTTGCCTATGCTCTGTCGTGCTGCTCGTGTGAGTATGTAACCAGTTACCCGAGGCACTGGAACTATAGTACGCCAGATGCTCTACAGCTCTAGAACTGCAAATCGACCTTGTTGCCATACTTACCTGGTCCCGTCTTACCTGTTCGTTCGAGTTCTCCCGAATATGCGTTCCAAAACAAGCTCTCGAGTAGGAGTTGGTCACGTGACCAAGAGGGTATGCGATCCTCGAGTTGATTACGCAAGGGGCCAGCGCGAGTACGATCCTCGACTGTGGCGACAGCGGACGACACTGACATTTGAGCCTCCGGACATCAGAACCTCTGGCCGCTGCTCCGTTTTGCTGTGACGGTGTCGACTTCGGTGTGGGGTCACCTTGCGTGAGTTCGTAAAGCATTCACGCCATGAATTAAGGGTAGTTACCGCGCCTTCCGAGAAACGGTAGCGCTGGTTCTGGTCCGTAGCTAGGTCTAACATGCATTGAAGCAGCTTTCGGCATTCACATGCAACGCGCTGATGTGTGTTGTATATGGTTCTGCGCATGCTGCTCTGGAGAAAACATGAGGTCACAAAATCTGCACTGGGATTTCCGGGCGTCCACCATATTGTAACCGAGACGAGCAGCAGCAAAAGCGGACGACAGCTCTGACGTCACTATACTCTTAGGTACCCTAATCTGACAGAGAGTAGCGCCAGTCGATCCGGAGTCGCCATCCTCGGGTAGGCGACTCGTTTCTGAAACGCGGGTCGTGACGGCGTGACGTAATCGGGTTGATTCTGGAACGCAACGAGTAGCTACCCTGAACTCTCTGGTCAACCCGGGTGAGTTCTGGTAGAGCAAGAAGGATGCGCACCCGACCAACACCAACAGCACCTGGCTTGGGCGACGTACGTGACGCAACAATTAAGTGTGACGTACGTGACACACCAATCACGACCGTGCTTTCAGCGGCCATAGCTATGGAGACGAGCCACCATCTGTAGCTGCTAGCCACGAAAACCTGCTGTTTCGAAATCGTCTTCGGCGATTGGCTGACATCTTGGTCTCCTGCGACGATTGCCTGACTAAATATATCTACTTGCGTTGGAGTGAGGGGAGGCATTACGCAGGCTCTTCTGTATCTATAGTTGGCGTTCGCCAGACGCGGAGCGAGTTGATCTTGTGGCGGCCGTGGACGACGACGACGCGCAATACGATCACGCGCCGGCGGTGCTGATAAAAGGGCTCGCCGTTGTCGGTCTCACAGGAGTGGGCAACGTCAAGACTGACGTCCTGGGCCGACTTCTAAGGGAACTGTGCCGACATACGTCTCAAACCCGCGCGCCAGCGCATCATCAGTTGTTATTTGTAACCATTATGCTTAGCCTTGGGCAATCTTCCCTTGTGGATAACGGCGAGCATCTGAGATCGAAGTAGTAGTTCCATCGATGCACGCCTGGACAGCGGCCACGACATCAGACCCTCCAGAAGATTCAATCGTCACCGATCGGGACACGTGTAGCGGAAGCCTGAACGAAAGACACCATGTACGGCAATTCGACCCTTCTACCATCCGAAATTTCAAGACCGTCTGCGGACCGCCAGAATCACTAGGCAGCGACGCTTTCACACTTCCCAAGACCACGCATTTCACACCTGTCGACACTTGCAAACACCACCATCTAAGCGTCAACACTGCCTCATGCCGGCGATCTTTCATCCAAGGGCAACGTTCCACCGGGGACCCCCAGGGTAGACCACCATGAGTCATGCTCCCAGCCTCCACCTGCTTCACGATGGTCCTCCCCGGCATCTCTCACAGATCAGTCCGGCCGCGGCACTAGAGCTTTGCGCGCGCCTACTGGTCTCTGTAGTCGCGGCAGCCGGAGCCACGTCACCCTAGTCGGCGCCTCGGACTACACCACCTCCATCCAACATGGCACCCTCACCTCCCGTTCCACTGGCGCACACCGTCAGCACCCATCTTCCCCTGCGGACATCGCAGCTCCGACACCGATGCACACCACCGGCACCAAAGCTACCTTTGGATATTACTTCTCTCTGCAACTCCTCTGTACCTCATTGGCAACAACAGTCCAAGCGTACTGCCCCTGTACGGGTCGCTGTACAGTCGCCCACACCGCCCTGGAGCCCGTGCTGCTCAAGCTCTCACCCTGGAATTTGCTCGGCCAACGCAGCACTTGCCCTCACCACCACGCCACTACCGCAGACGCAGCAACCACAAGGAATCAGTATCCAGCTGTCTCATCAACGTGTCGTCACCGCTTGCCACCGCCACCTCAAGGTATCGACGCAGTCCTCAACCGCAACTACCGCTCCGCGTCTGAAGGGGGGAGGAGTGTGGCGGCTGTGGGTGACCACGACGCGCATACGATCACGCGCGCCAGCGCATCATCAGTTCCGCCGATCCCGCCTGAATAGCGGCCACGCCATCAGGCCCTCCAGAAGATTCCACCATGATCGAAAAGATTCCATCGTCACCGATCGGCACTCGTGTAGAGGAAGACCGTCGTACTCTGCAATCTCAAACGACCAGTGAAACATGCGAATCCGATCCGATTCGAGCAGTGAAACATGCGAATCTGATCCGATTCGACCAGTGAAACATGCGAATCTGATCCGATTCGACCAGTGAAACATGCGAATCCGATCCGATTCGACCAGTGAAACATGCGAATCCGATCCGATTCGACCAGTGAAACATGCGAATCCGATCCGATTCGACCAGTGAAACATGCGAATCCAAACCGAATCGACCAGTAAAACCTGCGAATCCAATCCCATTTGACCAGTAAAACATGCGAATCATCGATGTGCCAACCAAATCCTCGAATCCACGAATCCCAGCTCCCAAAACGGCGAATCGAATTTTTCGAATCCACCAACCACGTTTGTTTTGTTTCTTTTTCAAACTGGCGACTCCGGAGTCCTCGAAAGCCTCATTGGCCGAAGGGTGTTTTCTTGTTTTTTTGTTTACATTGCTCTGGACAGAAAGAGTTCAGGTAGGAACTGTTACATTACAAGTTTAAAAGTAATATGGTTTTGCTTTCGATTGTTGCTTAGTTTTATGATAAATAATTCAGACTCGCGAATTTATAGTTCGCTTCTTGTAGTCGATGAACAGTGTGTTAAATAGATTACGTTTGAGAAGAACTATATGGGTATATTTTCTCCCGAAACTGAACTATTATTTAATTTGTTTTTCATTAAACAAATGTATCATATTCTATTTCAAAACACTTTTCGGTATAGGTTTTTTTTTTCTTGGCGTTTTAAACTCTATTCATAAAAAGGATTCGAGATTCGTAAGATTCGTGGATTCGCAGAACCTTCCTTGGATTCGGATTCGGATTTAAAAAATTCTGGATTCGTCCCATCTCTAATGCGAATCCAATCCGATTCGACCCGAAACATGCGAATCCAATCCGAATCGACCAGTGAAACATGCGAATCCAACACGAGTCGACCAGTCAAACATGCGAATCTAATCTGAACCTCGACAGTGAAACACGCGAATACGTTCTGAATCTCGAGAGAGAGACATGCGAATCCCATCCGAATCGACCAGTGAAACATGCGAATCCAGTCTGGATCTCTGCAGTGAAACATGCGAAAGCCATCCGAGTCGACCAGTGAAACACGCGAATCCGATCGGAATCGACCAGTGAAACATGCCAATCCCATCTGGATCAACCAGTAAAACATGCGAATCCCATCTGAATCGATCAGTGAAACATGCGAATCGTGTGACAAGGGTCGGTTCCAGACCCTCATTTTAGGGGAGGGGACACTTTCTTTGTCGATGCGCGTAATTGGTGAGGGAAGAGCGGGAAAACCACTGTATAACGTAATGCTGTTTTTGCCCCCCCCCCCCCCCCCCAGAACCGCCCCTGGTGTATGACACGATTTCTGATCCCTGTTGCAAGTGCCTCTGCCAAGTGCAAAGTGGCCCTGTTATACGTAAGCTAAGCGTCCTCCACGACACTCACAACGCTTTATTTTCCATTAGGTACTGCGCCCGTATATCAAGCCACTCCTACACACCACTGCAGAAGGAGAATGAAATAATCTGCGACGACGACGCCGTCGGCAACTGCAGCATCAGTGCTTGAGTTATATCGTGCGATAAGAGAGCGTCGCAATATGACATTAGCGGAGCTCTGCTGCGAGGGACAGCGGACCTCCATTCCGGATACAATTGGACGGACATTCTAATTGAAAGATGTCCCTCCGGCAAACGCACAACACGTTGTGTCACAGTCTCAACGGCAGAACACACGTCATGAAAGCAAGATTATTTCCTGGCCCTTTACTTTTTACACAGCCTATAATGGCATATGTCCTTTGACTAGCACAACCGTGTTGCCACTGGCATACTGTTGAATGCAGCAATGAGCAACACAGTGAAGACAAGAGGTTGGCGCCACGGCTGCTTACTGACAACTAACGGAAGTCTTTATTCGACACTCTGCATTCAACAATATGTCTAGACACCAACTACCCCAACTTCGTACACTTCTGCCACTATAGCAGCAGGGGTGCCGCACTCATTCGTGTCCGCGGGCCGCATTGAGCCATGGAAGCATTGAGCCATGAAGGAGCCATTTCCACGGATTTGGGCTAGCCTGTTCTTGATATAGATGACATAAAACGTGTATATATATATATATATATATGTGAGTTACTTAGCGTTGCTCAATAGCAGGGTCAGCAACCCTTTTTATTTGCTGTGTGATGAGGAAACTTGGCAACATCGTGCGAAATTCATTGCGCAGCTGTAATCTTATGGGCTGCGTTGAGGTGTTCGTTTTTGAGGTGTCGTTTTGAGGTGTTAGTTGTGAGCGTAACTTTGACCTATTAAGGTACATCACAGAAAACGCCTGCGCGCAGACGTATGTTTGCACAGTTGTCTCGCCCCCGCAGGGGCGTCTGCTGTCGCAGGCGTTTGATGGGTTGCGACACCGCGGACCCGAGCACAAGTGGTTTGGAGCCACCCACGTGACGGCTGTGCGTGGCTTAGCCGTAACCGAGGAAAAGTAGATCCTGGTGGCTGAGCCAATGCTGAGGTTTTGGACCGTTGCGGCCCCTCAGTGGAGGCAACACTCCACTTTGGCTCCAGCTTCTTGCAGACGGTGCCTCTGGTCTGACCCAACCAGAGGGAATCAGCCAGTTGCCTTTTCCTGTCCCCCTCTCTAGTCTGTCTCTGTCCTGTCAGCTGTCTCTCATCTATCCTATTATCCTTTCCTTCCTTTGACCATTCTCACAGGCAGCAAGGGTTAACCCTGTGCAGGTAATCTACCTTGGTTGTCATGCATAGTGTTATAGCGGAAGTGTACGGCTAACGTTCAATGTGCCGATAACATTCCCTTGTTGGGCTCCGTGGTGGGCGGCCGGCACCACCGCCGAAACAAACCTACTTGTATGGGACCCAAAAAGCATGCTACTCATGATCGGCCTCTGAAGAGAGGACGCACCGACGAATTTTTCCCATCGCAACGGAAACAAGCAAATTCTTTTCCAAAGTTCCTCATCATCCACTCTGAAAGTACCGAAAAAACCGTGGGGGGAAATATCCCCGTTTGTCGTAGGTAAAGTACTCACTAATGTGTTAGGACCAAAGTACAAGGCAAAGAAAATGGCTTCTGGGGACTTACTTGTTGAAGTTAACGATGTAATACAAAGCACAAACCTCTTGAAAATAACGGGAATTAACAACACTCCAGTCACCGTTTCACCGCACAGATCCCTAAACAGCACGAAAGGTGTCATTTCAGTCCAAGAACTATTAAAAATATCAGAACAAGACATTTGTGAGGGCTTCCAGGATCAAAACGTAACGTCCGTACGGAGAATCGTAATCCGCCGAGAGGGAAATGAAATCCCCACCAAACATCTCATTCTTACTTTCGACACTACGACGCTACCTGAAACAGTAACGGCCGGTTATATGGTCTGTAGGGTACGTCCCTATAAACCTAACCCTCGAAGATGCTTTCACTGCCAACGTTTTGGCCATGGTTCACAAGTGTGTCGCGGGAAGCTGACGTGCGCTAAGTGCGGCCAAGCAGATCACGCCAGTGAAAGTTGTACGAACCATAACACACACTGCATTAACTGTAAAGGAGAACATCCTGCCTGCTCTCGTTCATGCCCTCACTGGAAACAAGAAAAACAGATCATCACACTAAAAGTACAAGAGAACATATCTTTCGCAGAAGCCAGAAAGCGGGTATCGTTTTTTAAAACAGTGTGTTACGCCCAGGCAGTGCGTGAGGGAGCGGCCGCACGCCCGGGTCAGTTTGTCCCACAATCTCCTCAAAGGGAGCTGAGTGGGACACCTGCCACTCCCACATCGCGGAATGAATCCGCGGCCTCACATGGATCGAAGCAGAGTTCTGATCGTGTGTCTCTTGCATCGGAGGAGGAGGTGATGGATACAGGTACTTCCGGCACACAGCGCAGTACTGAGTTATCCTTGCCACCAAAAGAGCCACAACAAATAATCAACAAAGAGAGAAAAGAAAAACAGCGCATTACTGCCCCCTCAAGGGATGGCACGACATAACTGCATTCAAGGTATGGCTATTATGTCCAGTCTTTCTCTGGTAGTCCTTTTAATGGCAGTTGCTGTGCTCCAATGGAATTGCCGTGGCACAACTCAGAATTATGACGACATCTGTGGCTTACTCGATAAGTATAGGCCATATCTGTTTTGCTTACAAGAAACTATGTTAAATAGTACACACACTAAACTTTTCAAGCATTATACAGTATATCGAAAGGATCGTTCAGGCAACACGGGTGGTGGTGTTGCCATCATCGCTAACGCAGGCGTTATCGTAAAGGAAATAAATCTTAACACCCAGTTGGAGGCTGTCGCTGTAAGAGCACAGTGAAAACGCTTGACTACTGTTGTGTCTCTTTATGTCTCTCCAAACAGCCGTCCTACACTCAACGACTTTCTAGACCTAGTCAGGCAGTTGCCAACCCCTTTTCTTATTCTTGGAGATCTCAACGCTCATAATATACTATGGGACAGTGACAAAACGGATACGCGTGGAAGATTGATAGAACAAGTGTTAGACATCACGAATATGAGTATCTTGAATGAAGGTGAACCTACATATTATAGCATGACACACAGGAAATATTCATGTATTGACTTATCTCTTGCATCACCAGTTCTATCTGGGGACTTTACCTGGACTTCAATCCAAAACCCGTACAGAAGTGATCATTTTCCCATTCTCCTGGAGACTAGTGTTCCATCCTCAGCTCATAATGTTCGTCCACGTAGATGGAAGTTCCAGCTTGCAGATTGGGAAAGGTATAAAACTCTCGCTGAAAGCGATCACGAAAGGCTCAAGGAGTTGTCAATTGATGAGGAAAATGCGAATATTACAACCATAATTCTTGATGCAGCGTCAGAATCCATCCCCCGTTCTAGTGGACGACTAGACAGACGTCCAAAGACATGGTGGTACGAAGAATGTCTCGAAACCTGGCGAGCTCAGAATAAGGCATGGAATGTTTTCAAACGTTATCCTACGGCAACAAATCTTATTGCTTTCAAGAGAGCGATAGCACGATACGTACGAAAACAGGCGCGGAAGAAGTCTTGGGAGAAGTGTGTTACAGAAATCAACAGTCAAACCCCAACAAAGGTCGTCTGGGACAAAATAAGAAAAATGGATGGCGAACATAGAACATATACAATTCCTCTTCTTAATGCAGCTGACCCAAATAGTACATCCATTAAAGAACAGGCCGACCTATTGGGAGAACATTTCTTCAGAGTGTCAAGTTCTGCCGCTTACAGTCGTGAATTTCTAAAACACAAAGAACAAGAGGAACGAAAGAAACTTAAAGTCCCTAAACAGAGGACCGACTACAACAGTGATTTCACTTTACATGAACTGGGACGAGTGTTATCGGGCTGCAAAGCCACGGCAGTCGGACCAGATAGTATACGTTACTGCATGTTACAAAATCTGCCATGTAACTCTCTCCAGTCGTTATTGCAGTTTTTCAACCGAATATGGAAAAAAGGAAAATTACCACACGACTGGAAAACTGCTATTGTAGTTCCATTTCTAAAACCTGGAAAGGACCGCAGCAAGGCAGAAAGTTATCGTTCTATTACGTTAACGAGTTGTCTCTGTAAAACATTTGAGCGACTCCTTAATAATCGTTTAGTATACATTCTAGAACGGGATAACAAAATAGATAGTTTTCAATGCGGATTTCGGCGTCATCGGTCCACTGTCGACCAGTTAGTGCGTCTAGAAACGCAAATACGAACAGCTCATGTACAGAGCCAGTTCTGCTTGTCGGTCTTCTTTGATCTCATGAAAGCGTATGACACGACATGGAGGTACGGGATCCTGCAAGACATCGTTGACTGTGGAATCGGAGGAAATATGTTTTACTGCATCGAAGATTTCATATGTAACCGCGTCTTCAGAGTCCGTTTAGGAAATACACTTTCTGATGTGTTTATGCAAGAGAATGGAATGCCACAAGGAAGTGTTTTGAGCGTAACACTCTTTGCACTTAAAATTAACTCAGTGGCCAATGTGATACCATGTGCAATACAGTATTCCTTATATGTGGATGACCTACAAATAGGTTTTGCTTCTTGTAATCCCGCCGAACTAGCTGACAGAGTAGCGAGAGATACAACCTCAACTGCTGCAGAGAGCACAGTGCAAATACCGTTTCAAGATTACTGAGCTACCATCAAACACAGATTATTCTCGCAGTGGCAGCCGAGGTGGAACAAAGAAGCAGCTAATAAGTTGCTTTGGTAAAGCCAGTCATAAGAGAGCGAGGAAGTTTCACTCATGGTAACAGACACCATGACGTAATCTTGACACGATTGCGAATTGGGCATTCCCACCTAACGCATAATTATCTGCTTCGGGCCGAGGAACAACCGGTCTGTCAACACTGTAGTGAACCACTGACCGTACTGCATATTCTTATCAGTTGTCCCTTGTATGACCGCCACCGCATCACTCATTTTCCGATATTTTATCGATATCACTTACCATATCATCCACCTCTTTTACTAGGTGACGATGGGATTGTCTCTTATGACAGTATCCTTGGTTTTTTAGACTCTACAAAGTTGATAAAATACATCTAGTCCTGTAATGAAATGAATTTCCCAAGAAGCGAAAGTTTTCAAGTAATAGCATTTACCTTTTTACCATGCTTTTTATGAGAACAGAAGCTTTTTATATTGGTCAACATCGTAAACATTCATAGTAATTAAGTCATTGATTTGGCGCTCTTTGGCCCAAGCTGCCCTTGCGCCATTAAACCTTCAATTACACACACACACACAGTTGTCTCGCGACGTAAAGCCACGAATTATTAGACGTATACAGAACAACAACAACGCGGACAGGTTTGTCCGCGACAACATACGTATCGTCAGATACTTTCATTCAGCATAAGAATAAAACGAAGCCGCACCAACGCAGGTCAATCAGTTCCATTTGTCAATCATCAGGAACGTTGTCAACAGCTCTGGAAAACTGAGAGCCAAAAAGTTCCGTTTCAAGTCTCATGCATTCGAAGAATCTTTGCTCGAATTCGCTCGGGACTCGGGAGGTCACCAAGCCTGGGACTGAACCGGTCCTTTTCTGGTGGCATTGAAGGTACCAGTGTTACAAATCGGTCATATAGGGCTTGCTCAGAAATTTTGGTAGGACTGCTCTACTAATATTAACCAACAAAAAATCTGACGCAGGGATATGCTTAGAGACTCATCAGCGAAGACGATGAAAGCAACAGAGGAACTGACAGGGAACGTAACAACTTTGAACAATATGATTAAAGGCTGATTATGATTAAAGGTTGAAGGTTCGACGTTCCCTTGCTCTCTTTGTGTTACTTTTGTCGTGTCCGCTGTTGTCATGTGTCAACCGGCCCCGCTTGTCTCTTCGTTAGAGAGTCATCGACTGTTACAAGTCAGTGGTAACAGTTTTCTGTCACTAATTAACGCAAGGTAAACTGCACGAGTACAGAGGGGGCCCAATATTTTTTCTTATTTTGTTCGGGGGTCACACGAGCCGCATGGCAACCCAAGGCAGTCCGCATGTGGTCCGCGGTCCGCCACTATAGCTACCATACCGCCACTTCGGCACCCCTGCACTGTAGTAAAGCAGTACAACTCCGAACCCGCCTAACCAATTAGAAGGACGTAGACATATGTAGATATATCCTGCTTCCATGTTTACTGTTCATAGTAGAACCTTGAGTTCCTTTGAGGTCGAACACGAAATGAAAAAAACACACGAAGGAGTTATCTGTAACACTGCAGTTATTTGACAGCATTGTCGCAAGATGTACATAAGAACATGTTAAGTTAACGACAAATGTGCCGGGAAGGAGGTGTTGCCTTTGATGGATCAAAATTTAGGGCTTCTTCCTACCCTGTTAATTGTTTCCTCAATATACACGGAATGAATTTCCACTCGCTTTGCATTCCGGCGACGTTAGCAGAATGTAGGGGTAGCCGTAAAGGGTTCTTGACTAGACAGTTTTCCATAAATGAGGATGTTACTCGAGAGAAGGAACTTGTTACAAGTTAAGTTACTGTGTAAAAAGATGTAACTAAGTTGCTAACGAAGTTACAAGTTAGGAAAATGAACTTCCGAAGTTTGGAAAAGTAACGAGATACTTTCATGTTACTTGCTACTTAATATACACTCTTTAGTCCTTGGCCACTGTGTAATTATTTCAGATATCCACATCACACTGGATGGTGCAACGTGTGCAATATGTTGTGTAATTCTTTAGATACATCAAGATTATACCAATCATCGATACGGTGAACGAAGCTGTAGGTTTTTCTGTTTTCTTGGGCTGGCGTTTGACGATTTTTGGAGCCTTAATAGACTTTAAAGAGAAAAAAGCAATGCGTCGGAACTGTATATGTTGCCATTGTCAGTGCATACTTCGCGGAACCGCATAGTAACGTCTTCTCTTCGATGGCTCGGTTGATGTTCAGAAGTACGGAGTGAACAGCCAAGAGAACGCCTAAGGACAAAGTCGGTTACATCAGACTGGACATATTCACTCGCTGAAGTCTCATCGAGGACTCTGAGCCCACGTGAATCCTCAAGAGACTTGACCGCGCACCCAGAAAGGCAACCAGTCTCTTGAAGGATAATGTCAACACCCACCAACTTCGCCCAATCGACAACCCCCACCTGCTTGGCCTCCCTGCTAAGCCCCCGGACGTTTAAGGTAGCAAGACTGAACAGATACATTAAAAACAAAGGAAATGCAGCGAACTTAACACTAGTACTCATCGTCCATTTGAGACTCATCATGCACCTGGGAGCCGTCGGATGACACGCGCATACGTTTAGCGACAGAAGCAGCAAAATCCCTATCACCCGCATGGCCTATCTTAGGGTCCTCATCAATCACCAAGTGCTCGGAGTCGGAGGACGTAACGCTGTCATCCTCATCACCAATGGCTTCGGTAATATGGGAGTTACACCCTGCCACTGCACAGTCACCAACAACAGTACTCGCGTGCTCAACTGGAGCAGCATCTCTTGCATCAAGAGCACCGCCACTGACTACCACAGCTGCGACACTAACAGGACTGGCAACGGCGCTAACTGTAGTGACACCGACAACGGTGTCACCGGCATCCGCACCGTCACCACTAACAGCATCTCCACTAACATTATCACTGCCACCACTAACAGCGAAAGGCTCGTCCGCCACACTAACGGTATCATGAGCAGCTCCCGCTGGACATACCACCTCAGACGTGACACACTCGTCTACGAACGCCTGCACGAGGGGCGCCCCAACGGGAGCTGTTGGTAGCACACCGCCACCAGAAACATGGGATGCCCATGTCGTAGCCGAACATTCGGATACAGCATGATCCCCACCACAGCGCTTACACGAAGCACGACACATCCCATGCCCAAAATCACCACAGCGAGCACACACTGGGACAGCGCAGTCTTTTTTGAAGTGGCCCTCTGCAACACACCGCATACGAACTCGTTTGATACCGTCACAGTGGACGGTCGAACGCTTATCACGCACACTTTTGAAGTTCGGAACTGGGGTCCGCATTTCCATAAGAGCGCGCCGGTTACCCGTTTCGGTCTCTCTAGCTCAGAGGTCTCCAATTCAAACTGAGTCGCGGGACGCATTGGCCTGGCCTACACCACGTCGGGCCGCAGATAGTGATCGTACACAAAAACTGCCTCTGATTTGGGGGACCGCGTGGCCGAGACAGAGTGGCGTAGCGACAACTTTCTCAACTGTCTTTAATATGACACAGAACTCGTTCTCCAGGCGATACATGGATGCCGTTGGCTGCGATATTATCGTCTAGAAGAGAAGCCCGAAGGAAATACGCAGAAGAACAGGGCCCGCTTGCACGAAAGTTCTGCTAGGATCCTATCCTTGAGGCATTTCCTTTGGCACAGCTCTGGTAGTGCATTTCGCTGAACGTGACACAAGCACTAGCAAGGCTGCGCTAAAGGAAATTCCTCAAGGTTAGGATTCTAGCAGAACTTTCGTGCAAGCGGGCTCAGACAATATCGACTTTATTATAGCCAACGGCAGGAGGCTATGCACCTCGGAATAAACTAAACGCGAACAAAGGTACAGGAGGACGCGCTCCTAGCTGACGACACTTGAGGCCTCTTCTTCCTCACCAGGTTCCCGAGGTCCACTCGTAGTTGGTCATCCGACAGCTGGGACGTCAGCTTAGTCTTGCTGATATTCATCATTGAAAAGAACTGCTCGCATACGTATGTGCTTACAAACATCGGCAGAACACGGCTGACGTCAGACATCAGGCAGGGAAACGATTTCCTGTCTACATATTTCTAGAACTCGGGAGCGCCGATTTCGTCAAACTTTGGTCGCAATGTGGAAATGCACTGGAGATCTATTAGTTCCATTTGGAGCTCGGGCTTAACGTCTTCTGGAAGAACTGGAAAGGGGTCGGCAAGCAGCTTAAACGTCGCCTCTGGGATCTCAAAGTCATGAAACCGTGACACGAACTCACCCCGCAGCACCGACACTGCCGTTCGAGTATGTGCGAAACGTTACCTCGTTCTTGCAGTCAACGGCTTTAGACAAGGAAAGTGGGAGAGATCCTTCGACGTTAGCTGTTTCTCCCAAAGCTCAATCTTTCTTGGAAAATCCTTTGACGCTATCGTACATCTTTGCTATCAAGCGCGCTTTCCCCTACAGGCCCATATTCAGAACGTTCAGGTGGTTAGTTATGTCGACGAGAAACCCCAGGTCGCGCAACCATTCGGTGTCGTCCATTTCAGGACGTTATTTTCCCTTGTTGTGAAGAAATTCTTGATTTCCGCCCCCTTGTTTTCATCTCGAAGATCGAAGAGACGTTGAAGTACTTTCCCCCTGCTGAGCCATTTGACCTGTGTATGATAAGGCAGGTCTTTGTACGTGGAATCCAAGTTTTGAAGGAAATCGGCAAACAGACGATGATTCAAGCCTCCCGACCGAATGAAGTTAACGGTCTTGAGAACGTCCATGACGTGTTTAAGCTTAAATACGCGGCAGCACAATGCATCTTGATGTCGGATACAGTGAATTGCTAGAAGGCTCGTGAGCACGCCTTGCACTGCAAGCGTTTCCTTAAGGCGAGCTACCAGACCTAAATTGCGATCAACCATCGAAGCAGCTCCATCGCTGCTTCGATGCTGCCTTTTACCGCGCTCCACAGGTCACTCCCCGTCGTTGTCCCTTTCAGAGGAAGCAGGTCAAACAGTTCCTCGTATATGTCCAAGTCGTGCGCGACACCGCGGATGAACACCACGCATTGAGCCAGCGGCGGATCTAGGATTTTTCCGGGGGGGGGGGGGGGGGGGGGGGGTCCGGTTTGGAGAAGTGCCACGTGCATGCTGGGATTGGTCCCTTCAATCCTATGTTCAAGTCTGGAGTTGAGGAGATTGTCCCGACCCCTGGACCCCCCCCCCCCCCCCCCTAGGTCCGCGCCTGCACTGAGCAATATCAATTATGTCAGTGGATTCGTCAAGTGCTAAGGAATATGCACAAGCATTCTTCGAAATATCGCGCAGCTGCATTTCCAAATCTGCACCCATGACCTCAACCCACCTAGCGACAGTATTTGCAGAAAGGCTAATCTTCTCAAAAGTATCTTTTGCGGTTGTGCACACAATTTCAGCTGCACCCGAATGAGACAGTTCTTGATTAAAGGGCCTTCTGTGAAGGGTTTTGACGCTTTTGTGATCAACTGCGACAGGGTGAAGCTTGCTTCAACGGCGATCTCACTTTCTCTGTTCACCTTACGAAAAATGTCCGTTCGTCTTGTAGCTGCCAATTTGATCCGCACCACCTTTTCACGGATCTTTTCAGTAAATTCCGCGTACTGCCTTTTGTGAAGCGCTTCGTAATGGCGCCGGAGACTGTACTCTTTCGGAACAGCAACAGTTTTTTGACACACCAGACATTCTAGGGCGTTGTTTATATCCGCGAACAGAGAGTTTACTTCCCAATGCTCTTTGAAGGTACTCTTCTGCTCTACCGTCCGCTTCAGATGCGGCTTCGATCAGGTCACGCTCACTGTGCTCTTTTATAGTCAGTCGCAAAGACGTGGAAACACTGCAGAGCGCAAAGCGACGTCCACCGGAGGCTTGATAGTTCAACACGTGATTATGGAAGAGAACGTCTGCAAATTCCGAAACTATAGGTATAGGACGACCTTCTCGGCTCGGTCCTTCTGAGGAAGCGTTTGTTGGCCGCGGCAGTGAAGAGAGCTCCCATGTGAAGTGTACTATTTTAAGTGAGTTTGTGATTCGATGTTATCCAAGAACTAAAGGGCATTCCGCAGGCCCAAGATTGCCCATAGCGCCTACTAACTTCTTGTTAATGTTAGCGTTAGGGGTTTTTTTGTATTTTTTTTTAAATTCCGTGTTAGCGCCGCGGAGAAACTGTGGCTATGAGCGGCGTACAGACGTGGACAGATGGAGAGAGGACAGCAGGAAGGAGTGTGGCACAAGGGGCTAGTATGCGTCCTGGGCCGACTTCAGGGGGAACTGTGCCGACATTCGTCTGGAAAGTCTTCGGAAACCCCAGGGAAAGCCTCGGACAGCACAGCCGGTGACAGGATTCGAACCCGTGTCACTTCCCAGTCTCGGCGTGGAAGGCGATCATCCTAACCACTATGCCACGGGAGCTGGTAGCGTTAGGAGTGTCAAAATGAAAAAAAACAAACCTGTATGTATGTATGTAAGAATGTATGTATGCACGTATGTATGTCAATTTCTTCTTTAGGCACAGAAGGCGTTCCTCGTTTGAGAGTTTGGGCAGGGACTGGAGTACTTGGGCAGGGACCTCTGCAGTTGCCTCAGAGCAAAACTGTCGAGAAAAGAACTGTTGGAAAGCTTGGCGGTCTGTTCTTGACTGAGCAATGTACTCAGCAGCTGTAGTTGTCTCCGGATCGATAAATCGCCTGGAACGCAGGTAGCGCAAGGACCCTGGCCCTGCAACAGACCGAGACCGGAAAAATTCTAGTCGCGCTGCCATAGTGCTAGACTTCAAAAGAGCCATTCGTTCTGCCTCCAGGCAGTCAAGGTATGTCTTTGCTTTCGAACAGAGCACACTGGAACGTCGAGCTATGCGTATCTTCTTTGTCAGAACAGTAAGTTGGTTGGTACGCTGGCGAGCCTTCGACCGACCCATTGCTGTGAAGAGGAGACGGAGATCTTTCTTGATCTTGGACCAACCCTCGAATGTCGTCTCTGTTCCAAGTAGTCTTTCAGACAAGAATTCGTTCACTGTCGTTATCGTATCTTGGTCGCATAAAGCAGCGTGAGACAATCTCCACGGTCGATGAATTCGCTCTGCTCTTTGAGGTACACGTAGCGTCATCATGACGGCTCGGTGATCTGACACATACCTTCCACTTTGGGAAACCTCAAATACATCACACCTCCGCACATAGCTTGTGTATTCTTGTGGTACGTAAAATCGATCCAAGCGCGAGCTGCTTTGTCCTCGGTGCCAGGTGTACACGAATTCGTTACCGCGTGTTAGTTCCCACGCGTCTTGTAATTGGAATTGCTGTACAATTCTGAGTAACTCTCGACCATTCCACACCGGTCGTCCAGCACCAGGCCCTCGGACATCTCTCACACCGTTCAAGACGCAGTTGAAGTCTCCCACAAGAAATGTAGAAGATGGGCTTAACAGGTGAACATCAAGATCAGCGAAAAATGCATTGGTGGAGTTCATCTGAGCAGGGGCATACACATTAACTATGCGAAGTCTGTTCCCCGCAATGTTTATGTCCACAGCGATGACGCGGCCCTCACTGTCTGGAGTCGAGAAAGCGCCAGATAACAAAGCTCGGCGAAAAATAATCACTGCCACACCAGTAAAGCGAGTGGATGCTAGGCTAAAAAACAGTTCACGCGGAAACGTTGTCTGAACGATTCTACTTCTTGCACTGTGGTAAAATTAGCTTCTTGCAAAAGCAGAATGTCTACTCTGGCAGCTGCGGCGAAATTAATTACTTCTGCTTGCTTATCGGGGATTTCGAAATCCCTGTACGTTGAGAGTGCATACTCGCAAATCCATTGTTAGAAAGAGGAGTACGAGCTGCACAGGAAGTCGCCAGTTGTTATGACCCATATTACGAATACTCTAGTCAGACGAGGTGTCGGAATCTCCAAAAAGATCTCGCTTCAGTGCGCGATGTAAGTCGCTCGCCAGCTTGGCTCTCTTCTTTGTTGGAACAGAGCCCTCGCTCGACGTCGTTGTAGCATGTTGGTGTTTTCCTGATGTACCTATCTCCCCTTTGCACCGCATTAGAACAGATCCAGAAATAAAAACAAGCCTAATGCGCGGGAGGGTAGGACCAGTGAGCGAAGCGCGCTCGTAACGGTGTGATGATTGCGTTTTCAACCCTTGCAAAATGCAAATCGTCAAAAATTGGTTGGCGCGAATACTTCTAGTATTCATTCGTAACCGGTATTCAGTTTCTTATTCGATATGTCACCTGTATCGTGACAACCTATTATGTTTGGCCCGTCTAGGGCCGGGTTTCATTTGTAAAACTGGGCCAATGTCGCCAATATTTGGCCAATGTGGAACCAGTATTGACCTCCTGCTGCACAACAAGGTGAGCTAATGCGGGGCCCACGCTGGACAAATATTTTTAAGAGAAAAGAAAGGAACGGTTAGCCAGGCAAAGAGTCGGCGTGCCATTCCACACACACACACACACACACAAACACACAAACAAAAGAGGAAAAGAAAACCGGGAAAGCTGAAATAGAACGGAAAAGAAGAAAAAGAAGGAAAGAAAGGAAAGAAGAAAGGAGACACTATAACAACGTCACATGCAGTTCATTAGACCCGAGGCTCTGAGGAAACGAAGGAGAGCGGCTGTGACAGGGGTTACATCCCATTTCGCCTATTCCCATTTTGCCTAACCCGGATTATCGGATTAAAGAGGCGGGAGGGTTAACAGCCGTTAGGCGAAATGGGACTGCCGTGCAATCTCATTAGGCAAAACGGGACTGTCGGCAAGTGGGCGTTACTTACACGCTCCGACCCGATGATGACGTGTGCAAGAAATGAATGTGCTCGTCGGACAACTACCTTACGTCGTCCGAAACAAAGACCCTTTACATTTGCAAATATAAGGTGTAAATATAATGTACAAATATAACAAAAACATTTTACAGAAATTTTACATAGTGACTCCTGATGACGAATGAAACAAGGCTTGTTGCCATGTTCAGTGTCACCTGAGCGATGTTAAATATGGAAACTGGTGTCACTGTAGTCGTGTTTAATTTAACTCTTTTTTTTTTTTTCGTGTTAGCGCCGCGAAGCTATGAGCGACGGCGAGGTGGCTATGAGCGAGATGTGGCTATGTGGAGATGATAGGTGGCTATGAGCGACGTACAGATGAGAACAGATGGAGAGTGGACAGCAGGAAGGAGTGGGGGGATAGGGGGTTAATATGCGTCTTGGGCAGACTTCAGGGGGAACTGTGCCGGTATTCGTCTCGAAAGTCTTCGGAAAACCCAGGGAAAACCTCAGACAGCACAACCGGTGGTAGGATTCGAACCCACCGCCTCCCAGTTAGCACGACACCACCGAGCGAGACGCCTTAACCCACGTTCAACCTAACTACCGTATTTTCCGGTGTATAACGCGCGCGTTATTCGGTAAAAAGGTGCTCTGAAGAGGGCCTGCGCATTATCTAACGGTGGGAGTTATACACGGATATATTTTACGACAGGAATTCCTTTTCTGGTCGGTGTTGTACAAATTCTAGTCTCCTCCAGGGTGTGCTGTGAATTTCTCCCAAATCACTTAGGGTCAGTTGAAAAAGCCGGCGTAGGGCGTTGGAATTAATAAAAAGTTGTGATGCTACTTAAGAATGTCATTGAGCAGTCAATAATTCAGAATGGCGAACGGGACATGATGTCGTACCTCGATGCCGTGGGACATCTAATGCATATTGAGTAGAGCTGCAAATTTGGAAGAATTTTGAAGTGCAGAAAACAAAGCTGCCCTTTTAATTTAAAAAATTAAATAAAACCATGTTTTCACTCTTGCACAGTCTATATTTGTGAACCAACAGATGAGGGAAGAAACCCTAGTGTAATATGAATTATAAATACAGACCTCATGCTTCAGTGAAACCAACAAGGTTTCATGTAAAGTTATATGAAGATCCGAAATTGACTTTTGGCAGCATGCCAGAGGACCGCCTTCTTTCTTACGTAACACGGATTAGTAGGCGAAGTGGGACTGTCTGCAGCATACATTAGGCCAAATGGGACCCCCTGCAGTTCGAGGTCGGTGAACCTGCTAAGGGATGGCGAGATAATCTGTTAAGAAGCATTAGGCAAAATGGGAATAGGCGAAATGGGAAGACACGGTGACAGGCGGCGGTTGGGATGGGATACCGAACGGGGCCAAGGAGAGCGGCCAAAGAAAAGTCATTACACCCAATCTGGAGCAGGCGGCAATGGAGGGTGTTCCTATGGGGAAGGTGCTGCTGACAATACAGGAGTTGGTGTGGGATTTCAGCTTCCACGCCACAGACGGTGCAGTTTGGGGAAATTAATCGACCCATTTTGAAGACAAGCGAGGGTGTACGGGCACCATTGAGTCGTAGGCGGTAGAGAAGGAATTCTTCTTTACGACTGCGGTGGCAAGCGACGACAAACTCCATCAGTGGGTCGATAGACTGTAGGAATGTGTTATAAGTAGTTTCGGGCCGGAACTGCAGGGCACATGTGGCATACCGACGGCGAATATGTTGACGGCATGTGGAGGCTGTAAGCGGCAGACGCACCAGGGCCGAAGTGTCATCAGAGTCAGCGCGTCTGCTCGGGTGTTTCCATACAGGCCTATGTGGCCAGGGACCCATTGAAGCGTGATGTTGTGACCAGTGGATGCTTTTACGACGATGCTTTTACGATGCGACACACCTTTACTTTGTAGGACCAGAGGTGGCGGATGTCCTTCACGGCAGGGAGGGGCGAGCCGAGCCCTGCCCTGCCCTGCCCTGTCCTGACCTGACCTGGCCTGACCTGACCTGACCTGACCTGACCTAACCTGACCTGACCTGACCTGACCTGACCTGACCTGACCTGACCTGACCTAACCTAACCTAACCTAACCTAACCTAACCTAACCTAACCTAACCTAACCTAACCTAACCTAACCTAACCTAACCTAACCTAACCTAACCTAACGTAACGTAACGTAACGTAACGTAACGTAACGTAACGTAACGTAACGTAACGTAACGTAACGTAACGTAACGTAACGTAACGGAGAGCACTACAGTCCATGGTTCTAGAACAACAACTAGTTTATTTTGAGATGATGAATGGGGAGTTACATCGCCAGGGGCGATAATCTACCCCGTTGAAATTTATGGCCCCCTTGACCCCACATCAAAATCAAATCATTCAATCAATTGCTGGTGGCGATGTGGGGAATGAAATAATGAGCTCCTTCACAATAAGGATCGAAATCCTATGGTGTCCAAAAAGACCAAAAAGAGCTTTGAAGGCAGAGTGTTGGTAGGAAGAGCATGATTCTAGATTGAGAAGTGAAAATGGGAGCCATTGATGCGTTTATTAGAAATGACTCGTCAGAGCAATCCGATGACGGTGGAGGTCGTAAGACATTGTACACAGTAAGGGTCAATTCTTTCTTTCTCAGTTCAATTCTTTCTCAGGTAACTTTGCCAAAGTAACTTAAGTTAAGTTCCGAGTTACTTTTAACTCGCTTTTCACTCACGTCCACATATTTTCTTGCTTTCTCTCCGGTTTCTTCATGGCATTTTTTCCCATAAAACGTGATATTCAATTAATGACAGTATTTTATTCAGGAAGTAAGAACCGCTGCAATTGAAATAAAGCTGAACCATTGTGCGTCCACAGGGGGTAAAGTGCTGAGCGTTCGAATAGACCTCTACTAAAGAAACGTCATCATGACATTGATAGACAGACTGAAACCGAAACAAATGGGAAGGAGGGCTGGGTTCCACGAACGGGCACTTGTTCGCTGTCTCCCATTGAAAGCAATTGAAAGGAAAGTTGGACCGAGGGTCGCTTCCCTTAAAGGGACCATGTCGTAACCCCCTCAAGACCGTGGCTTTCGGACACGACCTTGTTCACCTCTAGCTTCGAGCGTAGTTCAATTCTACCAAATTTTGGCGCTGTCGGACACTATGACGTCATTTGTTTACAAACAGGGAGAGGTCTATTGTTGGACATAAACGAAAACGATCTAAGCGTGTTCCACTCCTCCGCGGGCAACTCAAGGTCTAACTCAACTGCTCACGCGCGCTGCACCTGCATAATGCTGTTTTGTGTCCGGAGTAACTTGGAAGTAACTCGTTCTTTTTTTATAAGTAACTCAGTAACTGCGAGTTACATTTCATGCTGAAGAACTTCGTTATTAACTTAGTTACATTTTGCACACGGTAACTTAACTTGTAACGAGTTCTTTTTGACGGGTAACTTCTCAATCTATGATTTCCACTGGTCGGTGATAATTTCACCATCTCGCGTACCGCCGTTCCAATAACTGACACATCGAAGTCTTCCTGATTGGTCGTGCTTGCAAGGCGGAGCCGTGTGATTGACGGGGTTGCAGCTAGAGTTGCAGAAGAAATCGCTCGTGAAGCGATCGGCTCTGCAACTCCTGCAACTCGAGTTGCGCAACCAGAGCCTCGCCGTTCACACGGTGCAACTTGGAGGCGCAACGTGGTTGCGCGCAACTAAAGTTGCATCGTGTGCATCGACCCTAAATTATTTTACACCTTTATTCGCTCAAAATAGGCGTATTCCTATAAAAACACCCCTTTTTATCCCTCAAACTGTAGCAAATTGTGTAAAAAGAGCATTACTAATGGTGCAATACCGTCATACACCACGTTTTATCCCATGTCGATCATTAAGGTGAGGTGTTGAAAGAGGTGTTTACGTCCTATGCACCTTTTTTACACCCCGTTTGAACTGGGAATATGGTGTTGAAAATGATGTTTTAACTCGTGAACAAAAATTATACTGGTTTCACAGCTCCACTCGGCAGTTACCGTAATTTCACGCGTATAAGCCGCGGCTTATGCGCGATTTTTTTTTTTCTCGCGGGCGCTCTGCGGCTTAATCACCAGTGCGGCTTATCTGATGACTTATTTTTTCTTGTATTTTCCTCATACGCCGGTTTTAACGAAAGGGCCGACAGTGTCTCTGGAACAGCACTGCCCTGCCGATGCATGAACAGTGCGTAACAGAGACGGGTCCACATTCGAGTAGATTGATCCTCCTGCATGGTGCATTCTCCCAAGCAGCTCTAATAATTAATAATTGGGGGTTTACGTCGCGAGACAACTGAGGCAGCTTTAACGAAAGTGGTGACAGTAATTCATGTCTTGTGGAAGATCACTGACCCATCAATCCATGAAAAACGCCCAACAAGGGCACAATCCTATCTTGATAGAACTCTAGAACTGACCTCCTTTGTTGTACATTATGCCCACCCCGGAGTATGCACTACAGGCTTTATCGCCTTCACAATGGACTCCTTTGTCGCACAAATCAGTCGTCTCGTATTGCCCGCGGCTTATCTGCGAGTGCGGCTTATCTGCCAGAAAATTTTCAAAATGTTCCTAAAAACGCGTCCTGCGGCTTATCTACGGTGCTACGCATGAAATTACGGTAATAACATTAAAAACGATAACTTGAGTTGAAAACACAGTATTTGACAGGGAAGGATGTCAGCAATTTCGATGGTACCCTTGACTCTTGCAGGCGTACGTTTCAATTGCAAAGACGAATTCCTGTCTCCGTTACAGACGTTTTCCGCGCTGCTACACTTAACGAACATGCTCGCAACAAATTGTATTCCAGTATATTAGCAGTATTCAGTCATGCCGAGGGAGCGGGGATGAGGGGGGGGGGGTGATGGCAGGATAGGCTCGCCGTTGTTGGCCACACAGAAGTGGGCGTCGTCACGACTATAGCAAAAAAAAAAAAAAAAAAGAAAACGCATAGCAAAACAAAACACAAAGGGAGGACGGACGGATGGAGGATAGAGGAGGTTGAAGGATGGGGATGCGGTGAGGTGCACGAGTTCATCGGGGAGAGTGCAGTATTAGATGGGTCGATCAGCAAGGCCTGTCTTCAGCAGGAAGAGAATGAGGTTTCTTGCTTTGGCGGAACGTTCGGCAGAAGAACCAGCGGGGTAGAGGATGTCTGCTGGCCAGCCCGAGGTGGAGCGAGGGAGATGTGTTTCGCGCGCAGAATGGTATGCTCGGCAGTCTCGCAGGATGTGTTCGATTGTTTCGGGTTGTTGACAGTGGCCACAGCAGGCGTCACCCCTAGAGCCTACCTTGAACAGCTGAGAATTGGTGAACGCACACCCAGTGCGGAGCCTATGGAGCATGGTCTGGATGCTTCGAGGAAGATTTTTCATGGGAAGAGGAGGGCGATTATGATGCATGATGTCCCGTATTCCAGGGTGGCGCAGTTCAACAAGGAGCTGAACAGACATCTGCCTGTCGGCGTCGTCCGGAGTTGCCAAAATATTGCTGCAGCCCAGGTGTGCCGAGAACGCCAGCTGGTCCGCCCTTTCGTTGCCGCCGACACCGACGTGGGACGGTATCCATTGGAAGGCGATATCGCCTCCAGCTTGTTTATGTTGGGCGCACGATCTTCTGATGCTTCGCGCTACGATGTTGTCACACATGGGGTTCATCACGTCCCATAGAGCGCTTCTCGAGTCTGTGAGTAGGAGTGCTCTGGCAAACCCTCGTACCTGGACCGCAGCAGCTGCATGCAGGAGAGCCAGGAGCTCAGCAGTCGTGGAGGATATCGGGTAACGCGATGATCTCCCTTGCCAGGACACGTTCACTGACGGGATGTGGAAGGCACACGTGGCACTTTTGGTACGATCGTCAATAGAGCCATCAGTGAATACCAGAGTATGTGAGTGGTAGACGTCAGTTATGAGGTTCTCTGCCGCCGTTCTAGCGACCAGGGGGCGACATTCCCTATTTTTATGAATGCCCGGAACGTCGAGCGTTACACCCGGTACAAACTCTCGCCATGGCGCTGAAGGTAACCCAGCAGGATGTTGAGGCGATCGCTCACTGTGGGCCAGGGCGCTAGTAGCGTATACGCTGGCGAAGCGGCCGAGAGACGTGTGTGACCTTTTTACGAGGGCAGAAAAAAGAGAGTGCTTGCTTCTGGACGTGGCCAAGTTGTCTAAGTGGCGGAGCCCCCTAAGCTCGGAGTGGATACTGACAGGCTTTTCCTTGGCTTCCAGGTAGGTCTGGGTAATTCCAGAAAAGCTGGGTATTCCAAGCGCCGTTCTTATCCCTGCCCGATGGAGCCGCTCAAGAGCCTGCCATTGTGAAGGTCCCAGATCCACGTACGGCGACACGTACAGGATACGCGAGAGAATGAGGGCTTTGTGTAGCGTGAGCAGCGAACTCGAACTGCAGCCCCATGATTTGCCACTGATCCCTTCAGAGTAAATTAAGAGTCTTCTTGCCTTTACACACCGTTTGGCTTACTAGCCTAGACCAGCGTAAAGAGCTGTCGATGGTGACGCCAAGGTAACGACAAACCTCACATCTTGGGATGGGGGTGCTGTTGATGGAAATATTAGGGAAACCCTTGCCCACGTACTTTCGGCGGGGAATGCAAACCAAGCATTGAGATTTTTCTGGAGATACAACAAGCCCCCTTTCAAGAAGTTCCGCACTGAGGCCGTTCAATGCAATTTCGGCGGTGTCACGAAGCTTCTCCTTGTTGTCTCCCACAACGCGGAGGCAGATATCGTCCGCGTTGATGGTAAGCTGAAGGGTACGGAGATGGGCGGATCCTGCGGCGGACACCGGCCATGATCAGGTTGAATAGAGTAGGAGAGAGAACACTGCCCTGTGGGACCCCACGTTCGAACTTTTTCTTTGAGCCCATGCGCCCATTGACGCACACATCGAACGTACGGGCAGAGAGAAAGTCCCAGAGGTATCTCAGCAGGCGGCCCTCGATACAAGCACCTTGTATCGCAGCCAAACATGCTGCGTGAGTGACAGAGTCGTAGGCCTGCTTTACATCAAGGAACAGTGCGAGGGCAAATGCATTTGACTCCCTTGCCTCTTTGAGCGTCAGATGCAGACCAACCCTTTCCAAAAACTGTAATGTTCGGGGAAGTGACTGTCGCGCTCCAGGACCCAACACAGCCTCTTGTGAATTATCCGTTCCAATAGCTTGCCGACACATGAGCTTAGAGCAATGGGACGGTAGGAGGACAACTGCGAGGGGGGTCTACCCTTCTTGAGGACTGGAATGAACCTAGCATGCTTCCAGTCAGACGGTATGGCCCCAGAGGTCCAGACAGAATTGTAGAGATGAAGGAGAGCCTCCAGCTGCTCTTCACCCAGATTCTTCAGTGCCTGATTGGGGATTCCATCTGGGCCAGCCGCGCTCCTGTGGCGGCCCGTGTGTGATGACGAAGACGTGCCTCTGCTGCCACGCGCTACGGCGCTGGCACGGCAGTTCTACCGGCACCGTCCTAGCGTGAGGCCACGACCATCTGCCCGCTGGGACATTCCATCATCGCCGGTCAGGACTCATGTAGAGGAACACCACCTCCTCTACATTTGGTGACCCGAACAACGAACACCATGTTCGACATAATTCGGCCAAGCACCATCCCAAATTACTGCAAGCCCACCTCCGAAGGTACGGTGCAACGTTCTACCGAGGAACCGCTAGGCGACGACGTCAATTCACCGCGGCTCCACTCATCGCAACGCACGGCCGCGCAACACCATGGTTCTACCCAGCTCGCTCATCTACTCAGCTCGCATCGCCATGGTCTCTCACTCTGCGTCACGTCGCCACATGCTTCGCGATGGCACCCCTCGGGCTACCACCAGCGGCACCTTCCCGAGCATCACGCTCCTGTACCGGTCGCGGTACGCCGCTGTCGACCGCGCCACCCGCATCTGCTACGCCAGCGGTCAAGGAACCCTGCCCGCCTCGCCTTCCCACCTGGCTTTTGTGCAACATAGTGGCAGTCCAGTCCATCCAATGGCGCTCAAGAGGCACCGGGACCAACGTTCCACCGGGGACACGCACGGAGGCCACAGAGTTCTACTCCCGGTCTCCCCGTGCTTCGCGATGGTCCTCCCCGGCACTCTCCTTGGCGACAGTACGAGCTCACCGCTCACGAACCGGTCGCGGTTCTGTCGCTCCATCCTGCATTACGTCCTGCCTACCTGCCTACTCTGCTCTCCACTTCGGCCCGCCCCTGGAACCCTCCCGGCCAGCTCTTGTCCGCACCGTTCAGCCCGCCACTTCTGCCCACTCATCACAAGACGCAAGACCAGCCGTCCCTGTACTGCGTGTCACCCGTCTTCCTCCTCTTCCTGTATCGACGCGGAATCTCAACCGCCAGCTCTACACCGCTCCGCGTCTGAGGGGGGGAGTGATGTGGCGGCCCGTGTGTGATGACGAAGACGTGCCTCTGCTGCCACGCGCTACGGCGCTGGCACGGCAGTTCTACCGGCACCGTCCTAGCGTGAGGCCACGACCATCTGCCCGCTGGGACATTCCATCATCGCCGGTCAGGACTCATGTAGAGGAACACCACCTCCTCTACACTCCGTCGTTTGAGGCTACGAATGGCGTATTTCAGTTCCGACATGGTGATATCGTCGTCCACCGGAGAAGGGTCGGTGACTGACTGGCGAAGTGTGGGGCGGCAATCACTGGAACTGGCGGTCTGCGCTAATCCCCTGGCAAAGTCTTCAGCTATGGCCTTCGGATCACGTCGAGACGCGACCGATAGCGTGACGAGCGGGTTTACGGGTTCGGGAAGGCCTTCAATAGCTTTCAAGGTGCTCCAGACTCTAGAGGTCGGCGTACGGGCATTGAGGGACCCGCTGAACTGTCGCCACTGACTCCGCCGTAACTTCAAGCTATATCGTCTGTGGGCAGCCGAGACACGCTTATAGGAGATCCAGTCTGCTTAAAGACCTGTCCCCAGAGCCCTCCTTTGTGCCCGTCTACGTGCCGCGCGGAGACTTAGATAATGAAGATCAGGTGCAGGTCTACGGGCCGGGTACGAAATTGTTTTTGAGCTGTTCGCCAGGGAGTTCTGAATACCATCAAGCAAGTTGTCTGTGGTGGCTGCAGTCAGTCCCTGCCTAAATTTTGCCCAGTTTGTGACAATTTTCGTTCTCCTGGCTTCGCTACTCCGATATGGCGGGGAAAGGAGAATGGGAAAATGGTCCGAGCCCCATGTGTCCTCTTCGGCTTCCCACTTTAGGGTGACATCAGCAGAAACCAGGGTGAGATCAAGGGCATTTACGTAGCGCGGTGGTCTCATGTAGGTGGGCGAGCCAGTGTTAAGCACCACAAGGTCGCTGGTAGAAAGGTAATCGGCAAGGGCATTCCCTCTTCTACAGTTTTTCCTGCTGCCCCAGAGACTGTGGCTCGCATTGAAATCCCCGCAGATGATGAGAGGGCCATGGCAGGCAAGACGCAGCGCTTTTAGGGTGTCGACACAGGGTTGGGCTTGACCCCAGTGGTACACTGAAACCACCGACACAGATCTGGATCCAGACTTCAGGGAACACCCAACATATTCTTCGGTTGACGAGCAGAGCCCAGACAAGTTGATCTCTGCCTGGGCAATGGACCGCTTGACGAAAAGAGAAGCCCGCGGAAGGCCGTCGGCCTGGTGGCCCTTGGCGTGGTAGGATACAAATGGTGATATCTTGAACGATAGTCGCGAAAGACTCTCTTGGATCGCCAGCACGTCGAAGTCGGACTTCCGCAGGAGGAGCTTAAGGTCGGCTTGTTTATGGGAGAGACTTCTGGCATTCCATTGAAGGATGTGGGGGAGGAACACCCTCGTGTTCCTTCTGTCAGACATAACTGCTATGTAGAACGATTGTTGGGCAGAGGGCGTGATGATGCACTTAACTCTTGTTGGCAGACACGAGCAGGGGCGCAATCACGGTTTTCAGTTGTAGGATCGATTGGATTTCAGCTAGAACGGTACATCCGGGGACGGCTGAGACAATGGCCTTCAACGCAGCAAAGAGCAGCTGAATGATGACCAAGGGCAGATCTGTACACTGTGGCCGGTTTAACGCCTTTTGGTAAGCTGGCGAGGAGATGGCTGGGGGTCGTGGGGAAGTGGGAGGGCCCGTAGTCTTCCGTTTACGTATCTGTGGAGGCAGGCTCTCTTCCGTCACCGAGACGACTGTGGGCTCCAGCGGGGGGAAGTCAGTGTCCGCCCAGATGACTTGCTGAGGAGACGCGTGGGGGCTCTTAGATGGCAGACGGGCACCTGGGTTTCCTGGCTTGGACGGGGACATTCCACGCCTGTATGTCTTTGGCTTACTCGACCGCTTTGCATGGCGGACTTTGGCTTTTGCCTCCCTATAACTGCTGTTGGAGCGTGAGCGTTCCCTTGCGATGCGCCTTTGCTCCTTAAACAACGGGCAGTCCCTGGACGAGGCAGAATGCTTTCCTCGGCAATTAGCGCAAGTCCGTTCGGATTCTGGACACACTGGGTTCTCGTGGGAGGTACCGCAGTTTGGGCACATTTTTCGCTGGCTGCAGCAAGCAGCCACGTAACCGTATCGGAGGCAGTTGTCGCATTGGACTACACGGGGCAGGTACTCTCGGACTTACATCGTGAGTAACTGGAAACTGACGCTTTTAGGGGGTGTCTTCCCAAGGTATGTGAGCCTCACCGTACCAGCGTCCCGTCGAATTCTTCTAGCCACGAGAAGCGGAGGGTCGGACGTTATGGCGTCCTTTATCTGGCTGTCCGAGAGGGACGAGTCAATGCCGACGATGACACCATAGCTCGAGTTCACGGGCCGCGCCTCGTAGGCACGGACTGGTATGGTGCAGATGCGCTCAAGTTGCAGGAGCGCTATCTTGGCAGCTGGGGCAACTACATCGACTGCTATGATGTTCTTTGCGTGGTTCGGTCGGGTCTCCTTAATCCTTCCAGGGAGTTCAGATGTAAGGAACCGAGAAAGCTTCAAGTGGTTGAGGTTAGCGAGGTTCGATGTCCGGTCCAGCGGAGCAAATATCACGGTAGTTCCCTCATGAGAGATGATCCGCCCGTCATTCCCCAGGTTGGCTTTGCGAGCTCGTTTCACAACGTCCTGAAAAGGTTGATCGTCTTCTGACGAAGCGAGAGTAGACGAGGCATGACTCGAAGTAGAGGCACTCCGCTTACGGTGGAGCACCGTACGCCCACTGTCGGGACTGCTTACTTCATCAGGGGATAAATCCATGACTGTGAGGTCAGGAGGCCCGTGTGCGGGCGCAGCTCGCCAAAGTCAGGAAGACGGCTCCTGCTTGAATGCAAGGCAGAGCAACTTCGGCAATAATTTCAGCTAAATCGCAGAAAAACAGAAGGACAGAAAATCAGGAGCTTCGGAATCGAGCGGGGATGAGAAACTAACGCACCCCCGCCATCATCGAATGTGGTTCGTGCGCGTATTTTTCCCCGCGCGGCGCGTGCGCGGAGGGTTGCCCACGTGCTTATAACATGCATAGACATGCAAAGAAGGGTCCTACACAAAAAGTACAAGTGAAAATATATTTATTAATGCCAATTGTAATGTCAGTCAAGTTGAAATATATTTATTAAAGCCAATAGTGCTGGGAATTGTGCCAATTGTGATGCCAATCAGGTGAAGGAGAAAGGAAGGACAAACCCAGCCGAAAAACCTTCACGACCTGTAACAGAAGAAACACAAGGCAATACATGTAAAGAATATATACATTTATTAATCTCCAAATATTTCTTTCAATGTGTCCTCAATAACATTTTTAATCAATTCTTTCATTTCCGACCCTGAAAGAAAGCATAAAATTAACATCGTCACATTTCTTGCCACAGGATAACTCACGTTGGGCACAATACTGACCTGAAAAAGCGGTTATTGTTATTATATGAAACCACACTTGCATTTCAATAATACATACAATTCACTGGATCCAATGTTGGGTAATCTGAAAAGATAGTCACATTATCAACATTCATACTCGTTTTATAATAATACATACATTCCGGTGTCGGACTCCAATGATCTGAAAGAGAATCATAATTTATTATTGTAATCGTGTCCTATAACTTTTACTCACATTCAGGGGTTGGCTGCGGTACAGGCGTGTAAGCTGAAAAAGACATTATCAATTAATAATAAGTAAACATACACAACTATTAAACAAATCCCAATAATACATACATAACGGGGGAGGCGACTTCGGAGCTGAAACAAGAAATACAATTTTAACACTTTTTTCCCATATCCATTATAATTCCTTACCATTTTCAAATAATATTGGGCTTGAGCTAAATACTGAAAACAGAAAACATTCACGAGAAAGAAGAACTACGTACGTTGCGAATCAAAAACTTACTGCTATCGTCGGACACCGGTGTGTAAGCTGAAAAGATACTAACAATTAATAATAACTAATCAGTCAATCCAGCAAAGTCATCGGACTCATATATTAACGTCAAATTAAACAAATTCCGATAATACACACATATTGGCGGCGGCGACTCTGGAGCTGAAACAAGAAATCAAATTTAAACACCTTTTTCATATTCATTATGATTTCTTACATTCTTCAAATAGAACGGGACTTGGAGTAAATACTGAAAAAGAAAACAGTCATGTGGAAAAAAGAACTATATTGCGAAGTAAAAACATGCCGCTATCGTCAGACATTTTTTTGGAATAAGAGTCATTTGCACGTGAGAAAAAATATGATAAAGTGAGGAAGAAACTTTTAAACGTGCAGCTGAAACCACACTCACATTTCAATAATACATACAGTGTGGTGTTGGTGGCGGCGAACTCCAGTAATCCGTAAGCGAATCTAAATTAATATCAACTTATTCGTTTCAATAATACATACAGTTGATTGGATCCAATGTTGGGTAATCTGAAAAGATAGTCACATTATCAACATCCATACTCGTTTTATAATAATACATACATTCCGGTGTCGGACTCCAATGATCTGAAAGAGAGTCTCATTTATTATTGTAGTCGTGTCCTATAACTTTTACTCACATTCAGGGGTTGGCGGTGGTACTGGTGTATAAGCTGAAAAACAGATTAACAATTAATAATAACTAAACATACACAACTATTAAACAAATCCCAATAATACATACATAACGGGGGAGGCGACTCCGGAGCTGAAACAAGAAATAAAATTTTAACACTTTTTTCATATTCATTGTATTTCCTTACCTTCTTCAAATGAAAAGGGGCTTGTAGTAAACACTGAAAAGGACAACATTCATTAGAAAAAGGAACTACGTTGCGAATAAAAAACTTACCGCTATCATCGGACACCGATGTATACGCTGAAAAGATACTAACAATTAATATTAACTATATCATACAGATCCAATCATTCAATCCAGGAAAGTCATCGGACTCATATATTAACGTCAAATTTAACAAAACTGGGAAGGTAACTTGAGAGAAAAATCCATCCAAAAAGAAAGCAGAAGGAATGCAATACATATAATAAACAATATGGGAAGCTAAGTTGAATATTCCTATCAAAACATTCTTTCATTCCTGTCCATTCTATCAAAACGAGAAACATGCACACACTTAACACTGAATAGCAGAGAAACACTCTAAACGGCGCATCTGCCAACGTGTAAACAACAGACACATGCAGGAAAATAATATCGAAACAAACTATCAAACAAGAAACATTACAGATTTAATAAATTGAAATGGAAATAATCTATCTTTTGAACTATCATAAAATCATCCTTGCGACCGAATCTAGTCGAGCAATATACAATTTTCGTCCTACTCAGTCACTATAAACATTACCTTGACAGAGGTATCCAACACCTGCAGTACAGCCAAGCTTTACACAGTACAGCCAATCTTTGCTACTTAAGTCCGGTGGAGGTCTCTCTCTCTCTCTCTCTCTTTATTTCCCTCTATACAGCCCAAAGCGAAAAAACCAAACGTCCTTTGTCAATCTATGGGGTGGGGGACTTTCTCTCTCTTTTTCACATTCTTTTCTACAAAGGGAAATATTCTTAGGACTGGTGTACAGAGGCGAAATTTTTTATTGATCAACTATCGTAAATAGACATTGGAATTATTCGATTCTCAAGAACACAATAAGATTTCTATCAACAAACAAGCAATAGCACGCAAAAAATAAATAAAAAATCTAAGAATAGACTTTTATGTCAGTGCAAACTGGTTTTAGAGAAACATTATCTAAGCAAACGAGAAATATTATCAGCGCAAACAATACTCAATCAAAACGAGAAACGTTGCATTTAATGTATTTCAAATCAGACACAACTATTATGCATACATTATTCTCAACTCACAAAATATCAATCGAGTGAATATCTGAAGCAAAGAGAGAAAGTCAAATTTATTCAATGATAGAAACAATACTCATTCGAAAACGAGAATCAAATTTCATTACATCATTTTATGATAACTTTGCAATAGTAATTTCTACACGCACAAGCCACAAACAAACAACTCATCTGAAATGCAAATTAATGTAAAAGTTTGCTACAGCGAAAATCAACGCACACAACTTAAAAATACTTTCCCAACTAGTCGAATATTTTTATTAATATCAATCGAGCGATCATCTGAAGCAAACTCAAAGCAGTAACTAATTTAGGCAAATACTTTCTGAACAAGCGGTGCGATACATCACAGGAACACGTCTTTTTTATTCAGAACCCACTAGGAAAAAAAATGAGAGAGGGAAGCTGAGCTCCCATACACTTTCGCCAAGGTTACGTCCGCAGGGAGTAGGGGATACTACAATGGTCTTGGTGAAAGGTGAAAGTCATAAACAGACTCCAACAACTCAAGCCGGGAATTGAGGGTTCTAGCGCGTTTAAAGCTCGCGTTTTTCTTACTCATCACATTTTTTTTGTAAATTGACTTTCATAATTCTCACGACGGGTGGATAATAATAACATTCTAAACACGATAACATAATAATTTTATAGTAAATAAAATGAGCACCGATATGATTTAATTAAGTGTAGAGGCGCACTGCAAAACAGAACAGACAATTGCGCTACACTGAAGAGATGGACGGATTTTGTACTCGTTACCATAAATCATGGGAAGATGTGATAAAAAACTGCTTCGAAAAGGAGGAGCCTCGAAACGATTCAATTATCGCTGCATTTCAATACGTCCTAGACATGATCGTATTCGGAGATATGGCGCAAATTATGGAATTCAAGGTGCAAGAATTTGTATGCCGCATCTACAATAGTTATAAAAATACTTGCACGTCAACATCGGAAGGACCACTGGGATTGATGGTGGAGTTTTTGAGGTTTGCTAACGAAGAATTGAAATACAGTAGACCAAATGTAATTGTAATCATTGCAATGGGCATTGCATTAATCAAGAAAGCAATCAGATCAAATTATCATATACAAGCAGTCTATAATGCGCGATTCATTACGGATTTGTTGAAATTACACCTAACGGTTGAAATGGAAAATACATAAAAATCTTATCACGTGATATGTTCCACTAGAGCCTTTACACATTTATTTTCTTCTACCACTTCTTGCAATGATGTCGAATGAACAGAAGTTCAATATTGTCGTGCAAGGTCTGATGTATCATCACTTATTGAAACTCAACAAACATATCAATTGCGGTGGACCACCGGACGATTTTCATCTAATACTCTCTTGTACGCCATTCAAGAATTGCACTTCAACTTCCACAATAACTTGCACTTTGTTGCGATGAACTTGCAGTCTCTTATGATATTTCCTTTCTTTGTATGAAGATTCTTGAATGGCGTACAAGAGAGTGTTAGATGAAAATCGTCCGGTGGTGCACCGCAATCGATATGTTTGTTGAGTTTCAAGTGTGTGCATGTTTTACTGACAGTGGTGGCGCTACGAGCCAACATCATTACATTCCTTCAACCGTTATAATAGTAATAAAACCCTTGCAAACGTGACCCCCAAACCCCCTTTGCGAACAAAACACTATCACACACGTAAGTTCATGAGTAACAAGTTCCAAGTCCACAACTTCACGGGACGCCGCACTCGAGTGGACCTCCTAAGGGCCGGTGTAGCAGGTCTATAGCCGTGCTGGGTGTGTCAGACGCCGCTGTCGCCGGGTCCTGTCTACTTGAGCCAGGTAGCGGTGATCCTGGACCACCTGGGACTTGTGGTAACGGTGACGCTGGATTGTCTGGTGCCAAGGTTAGGGTCTCCGCCTCTGAGCTTAGACTAAGCTGTGGCTGATCTGGAGTGGCACCTGCACGGGAATCCTCTGGACCACGTGGCGATATCGGTGTGGATGCAGGAGACAGTATATGACTGTGTGAACCTCTCATGTGGTCCAAGTGACGATGCCAGGTAGTGCCATCAGCCAGTCGGAGGTCCGCAGACGATGCGCTCTTCTTTCCCTCTACTTCCGCAGGAACCCAGGTAGGACACTATCTGAAATTGCGGGTGAAAACCCTGTCGCCTGGAACAGGTTCCGGCGAGCTTCGGAGCGTGTTGATCATGCCACAATTTTTGTTTCAGCTGATGATACACCACATTCTCTCGTAGGTTAGGCTGCAGGCAGTCCAGTGCAGTTTTCAGTTTCCTGCCGACCAAGAGTTCGGCTGGTGATAACCCAGTAACAGCATGCGGTTGGGAACGATAATGCAGCAGGAACCTCGCTATCTGCTTTTTGAAATCTCCCGCTACGCTCTTCTTTAGCTTCGCCTTGACAGTCTGCACCACCATTTCTGCGGCACCATTTGATGCTGCGTGGTACGGCGGAATGAGGAGCTGTTTGATGCGGTTCCGCTTTAGGAACGCCTTGTATTCGCTGCTCACGAACGCTGGCCCATTGTCCGAGACGATTAGGTCTGGAATGCCATGAGATGCAAAAATGTCCCGAAGGCAGGCGATAGTTGAAGACGACGATGGTGATCGTACTGGTATCACCTCCACCCATTTGGAGAATGCGTCTACTAAGACGAAAAAATATTGGCCCTTAAACGGACCACCGAAATCCACGTGCAGGCGGGACCATGGCTTCTCCGGAAAAGGCCATGTTGTCATTATCGCGCGCTTAGGCATCCGCTGCTGCTCTTGGAAGATATTGCAGCTGCGAACAGAATCTGCAACTTGGGCGTCCAGCGCAGGCCACCATACATGGCTCCTAGCCACTGCCTTCATTTTTTCGATTCCCGGATGACCCTCGTGTAGGATCTGAAGAACAGTCTTTTGTAGCTTCTTTGGCACAACAACTCGGGCTCCCAGCAGGATGCACCCTTCGTGCAGACTCAGCTCGTGTAACCGGGCACGAAAGGAATTGAATTCTGCATCCGCAGGCAACTCTTTGCCGGCACGGCAGGCACGGCAGCTCTTTGTCGGCACGGTATTTGCCACAAAACAACTCCATCCTGAAAGGTGTTTTCAATAGAATACTCCCCTTTTAAAGCTGTTTTTGTTTTTAAACGCCCATTATAAGAGTGTTTTATGAGGAATACACCTAATTAAAGTGTGTTTTAGAAAACGCCCTTCATTCGGGTGTAAAGGCAACACCGAAAAGGTGTGCGCCATGGGACAAGCCATTTACACCGAAAAAGTGTAAAAAAGTTTACTGTGTAGGGAAGACCATCTCGCGTTCTTGATTACCTTGAGGCGAAAAAGAAATTGGCGTTTGAGCAGCACAAACTGAAATATTTGTTCATGCTTTCAATAAATGCGATAAGACAATTTTGTTAGAAATAATCGTGCGCTTGCGTGTTTCTATATTTTTTTATGTTTGTTCACGTCAAAAGTACAATGATTTCATCTGCAAAGCGTGTCATTATTGCTTCATTAAAATTGCTGCACTCATTAGTGCTGCAGTGTAGGCAGAAACATTCAGATATGCCAAACGAGTCATCGAACGTACCAGCCAGGGGAGGATCCAGACCCTGGGTTTGGGGGGAGGTTCTTTGTTGAAGCGCGTAGTGGGGTAGGGGAGAGAGGGAAATCCCATGTATAGACTCACGTTTTGAGGGCGATCGCTCCCCCCCCCCCCCTCCTCCCCGGGATTCGCACACTGGTACCAGTGAACTGCTTAAAAACGCCTCGCCGCAGGATAAGAGCTTCCCTTTCTAGCCACGAGTGCTTCCCTGCGTTGATCAAAAACAAGGCGGCGTCCTTTGCTGGAGAGAAATTCTGCGTTTGCTTGTAGCGTCTAAGCAAGCCTACTGAATGGCGCGCCGCTGCTCTTCGCGTAGGAGGTCGGCACACACAATATCACGTTGGATAATTGGGGGATAGTACCTATTCGGGTGAATTTCGTCTTCTGCTTTTTTAAACTGATGTTCATTTTCATTCTGCGCTAACAGCTGAAAGCGAATCTGTCTCGGTTGAGAATAACGGATCAAAGATGGTGTGGCGGGACCCTCAGAGCGAAAGTTCCGGGGGGAGCAACCCCCGTTAGAAAACTCATGGGGGAACTGTCCCCCCCTGCCCCACATTCCGACGCCCGTGTGGTGGACTACACTTCCGGGTGTGCGGCCGAAACCTTCGAACCCACCTCCCCTCTTTCCGGCGTTTGCAGTATAACATATGGCATGAGAGTTGAACGAAATATGGTAGAGCGGCGCTCACCTCTAGCGTGTTCATCACGTGCACGGGCTTTGTTTGCAATGCCACGATACTGATAAGTGATAACGGATATCGTGACGGCGGAACGTCAGCTCCCCATTCGCTTGTTGACAACGAATGCCTGCACCCCCGCGCAGCATGGGGAAGACTAACAACGTACTTCGGCTGCCTCACGTTTTCGTGACAGTTCAGAACAGATTTACGTGACAGCTCAGGACAGCGTTTGCGTGACAGCTCACGTTCAGGTAGGTAGATTGAAGCGTTGTTTGGTAAACAGAACCCTCGTCGAACAGCTTGCAGGCTGGTCCCAACCATGTAGTCGCTCCGAACACAGCAGCAACATGCAAGCCGTGGAATCGCGACGCCATAGCAACTATTTAGTTTGAGGAGTAATCCGTCTCGATGTAATCTGTAATGCATCTGCGTGGGAGGAACAATTTATTTTCAAGCGTTAAACATGTTATAAGAGAACTGCAGTCCTCTGGCAGAGGACTTCAGTTTGGCAACAATGTGCAAGGTGATGGAAAGAAGCCGCCAAAATATCACTGGAGCGAAAAGAAGGACGACACAGCAGACTTCTCTTCATCCCAGTGTTATGGTGGCAGCTCCTTTCCATCGTGGACTGTTACCAGCCGCCCCGCTTCCATACATTCGTGTACGCGATGTTATTACGTATACGCTACAACGAAGCTATTTAATTTCAGCGTTTTGCGTGACCTTCCTTAAAAATATAAAATGCCAACTGCATGACGCATAACGCTTGGATCAAGGTAACGGCAGAAGGAATGCTTCAGTGAAGTGACGCAATATGATAGAAGCATATTTCCTATATGCTGTTAGATAGCGCGCATTCTATAACTAGCGCTCAGGGCTGTTTGGATTTAATCTGCATGGATTTTATCCGGTGGATTTTTTTTATTTTATCTACACAATGTTTTCCGGCTTTTAATAGATTTTGTCTAGATTAGATGTGGAAGACAAACCGAATTAAACATCACACGGAAAACTCCCGGTTTATTTTATCGTAGTGTTGGCTGTTTGCTAAAGCCCAGGTACGCGCAACATTAACTGTTAGCTTTTTTAACTTTGTAACTATTTAACTTATAACTTTTCAGATTGAACTTTTTTCTAGCTTTCTTCTACTTCCGCACATTCAGGGAAAGGCTTTCTTCTGAAGTACAACAGCTAATCCAGGCGTGTAGGATCTACACCATTGAACCAGGCGTGCATGGAACTCCACCTTTCGGAAAACAATAGAAACAGATACAATGTTGCTGGGACAGGCAGTTCCATAATCCGAAACAATGAGAGATCACCCGAAATCAAGAAGAGCAAAACACATTTGTTTTTACTCTATGTCACATTTCTATAGGCTTGTATATATATTCTCCAAAAATATCCGGGTTTTATCCTAAAAAGCCCACTGGAGAGGATCTTTAAAAAAAAATCCAGATTTTTTTCAACCCTGCTGGCACTGGCGGTAGTGAGTTGGAGCGCAGGTGGACGAGCGTTTATAATTGTGACGTGATGTGATAGAAAAAGAAAAAAAAATGGGGATGCGTTTATAATTGTTACCGGGAAAGTGACTCATAGTGGCGGCTGTCATAAAAATTATAAAGCATTAGCGCTGGCTCTCTCTCTCGCCACGAACGCGAGACGAACGCCACCAAGTACAGCCCGGGGGATCACTGCTGGACGTCTGCAGCATACTTTCTAAAATTACACGGTACCAAGTTCGATACGAAACGTACCCGTCCTGATCTACCAGAGTTTATACAGATCGACCACTCTGTGTCTATTACAACAATTTTGTGAGACCGTTGTAGTAAACCCTGCATATTTACGTTCGGTCCTTCGTGATGTGGTGGGACCAAGAATGCAGGAAACTCAGGTGGGCGAAAAACTCAGTGCAGCATACCCAGGGTTCTTCGTTTTCGGGTTAAACCCGATTTTTCACGATAACTGCCCCACGAACAAATTTTCAAGAATTCGGGTAAAACCCGATGTCTACCCGAAATCCTTGCGGTCCTTCAACTTGTCATCCTCGGTAAAACGTCGGAAAAGTGAACCATAACATCAGCAAAGAGAGCTATTTGTGACAACCTATTTGTCCGCCTTTTATAATCCCCTCCTGCAGGAGTCAAAGACGAGCTTTTGTGGAGCTCGTGCAAGTGCTCGTGCAAGTGCAAGTGGAAAACCCGGTTTGAATACCGCGGTCATTCACTATCCCAGTTCCGAGCGGAAATATAAAGATCACTGTTTCTCGTCCCAGTGTCACAGCTGTGGCTTGTTCTAATGACTTTTGTTTGACCCGAAAATTCCCCGGTGACATGTCAAACAGAGATCATAGCACCTGATTTCTCCCCGAATTCTCGTGAGTAAATAGCACCCGATTTTTCCCTCCCGAATTTGAAAAATCATAAAACCCGAAAACGAAGAACCCTAACTGCATACCGGAGGCTGGATAACATTATGTAGTTTCTTCGAGAATGCCATCTTCCCCATGTTCCAAATACTGGAAGATGAGATTCGTGAAAAAGGAAGCGCCTTGTAACGCGAGCTGAAGTGTTCTCTGACCAGCAATCGGAGGATGTGAGTTGGAATCCCACTGCTGATGCCTTTTTTGTCATCATTCAGTTGGAGCTGAAGAGCATTGGCCTTCCCAAACATGCCCCCTTTTTTTGCGCAGATGTGGCGGTCTGATGTTGTAAGGTAGTTTGGTTTGGTGTTGGCAGTTCCGCAGTTTGGTTCGGTCAATACAGACCTGCAAAATTTTGAAATGATATCTCGAGCAAAAAAAAGAAAAAGAAACGGGCTTAAAATATACGCGTGCCGGACGGCATATCCTCTCACAGCTCGTTGACAAAGCGACTCACGCGCATAGCTCTGCAACTCACGCGAAGGTCGACATGGCGTATCGGTGAGCTCGATCATGCCGAACATTAGTGTACTCCCGGATAACATCACACTTGTAGACAGAGCAGATGTGATGTTATCTGCTGTTCGTGGGTGTATGGGTGTTCGTGTCGTCCATCGGTGTGCCCAGGCTCAGGCTTTTACATTATGGACTAATATGCGGCATGATCGAGCTCCCCGATACGCCATGTCGAGCTTCACGTGAGTTCGTAGTCGCAGCACGATCAGATGAATGTGATCGTGAGTTTCGCGGCCCGAAATGCCGAGCTATGCCACGCGGGCTAGCTGGCCGGCGAGGCAGGGTCCAATGACAGCGTGGAGATACATCACCTGATTGCGAGTCGCCTTTCTTTTGTGAGATAATTTCCATTCAACTTATCTCCACAATGTGTTCTTTTGTCATAGGACACCCCGGATGATATACCCTCCGCTGTCGAGTGCATTCAGGTGATTTCCCGAAACTCCCGGATTACAGGGAGACTCCTGGGCAATCCGAAACTACTATAATGACTGTGTAAATAAGCTCGATACATTCTTCTGGAGTGATAAATAAAGTTGGTTTGGCAGTCGGTGACTCGGTAGTTGCCAAAAGAGCTGCGAAGCTCAGAACGAAACCGAAACTTCTGAAGGTTTCCTCTCCTACCTTCTGTACCATCCGTGACGTCACCGGTAGTTTCGTGCGGGCCACCGGCTGTTTTTCGGGCACGCGCTTTGTAACTTCTTCGTGCCACATGGATGACGAATCATCTGCTTCCTCGATTTCGTTATAAAATATTCGCCAGCGGTAAAAGCAAAGCATACAGAAAGCCGTACACCAGGAATACCGGTGAGGTGAAGCCCAGTGTTGCTGGACTGCTTTTCCGTGGAGGAGCGCCTAATCATTCAAAGGAAATATTCCTTTTCTAAATATCTGCGCCACTTGGGGATGAGAAATTGTATTCACTGAAATATCATACGGTACGGATTGATGTCGCACTGTTACCTCAAGACGTTTTTTGGTGCGGAGTCTCCCTTTAAGAACACTTCGTGCGGTAGCGTTGGAAGGAATCACACGTGCACTCGTAGATCTGCCCTGAATGAACGACCCGTCTAGAAATATAGTAAACACGGGCAGGTTTATGACATCTGCGTGATTCGTCGCGAGACCACGCAGGTCCAGGCCGTGTAGCTCGACTGTCTTAGATTTTGCTGAAAAAAAAAAAAAAAAAAATGAATGTGCGCATTCTCTGAAGAGTGGGTACGTGGGGTATAGACTTTCTTTCTCTTGATTTTGTTCCCTTGAACACTGAGCGCTCCACGAATGTGGAGCCCTCACTGAAATGTGTTCGGTACGCGTCCCCTTTCCGACATATACAGGGTGTTTCACCTAACGTGATAAAAAATTCTAACTGGCGACGTACTCGCCGGAGGATTGTGGGACTTTAGGCAATTACCTTCTGGGAACTTTTGCCACCATTCAGGAAGGCTTTGGACAGGGAAATTTATTTTGACTTTTATTAACTTTGAAACTCAATTGAACTTTGAAAATTGCCAAGCGAACCTCACTTTTTTTTTTTTTACAGAGATATGAAGTCCTTCACAGATAACCACAGGCCCAACAGAAACTATGCACAGTATCCCAACAGAAATAGTCGAAAAAAAAAATTCGTCGAAACTACGCTTTAGGTCCACCTGCTTGATTTTCGCAAAGAAGCGCCCGCTACATGTGCGTTTAGAGGAGGAAGTGCCCCGCATTCATTTGTTTTGCCTTCTGTGTGATAAGACTGTTACTTTGTTTTCTTTGTGATAAGACGGTAGTCACCAGCATCAAGGTCAAAGCGGGGGAAAGGAAGCTAAAACAAGAGGCGGGAACACTTCCTCCTCTAGACATTAGACGCACATGTCACGCGGGCTTCTTTGAGAAAATGAAGCAGGCGGGGCTAAAGTGTAATTTTCACTATTTTTTTTCGACTATTTCTGTTGCGATACTGTGCATAGTTTTTGGTGGGTCTGTGGTTATTCATGGAGGACTTCATATTTCTGTAAAAAAAAGTGAGGATCGCTTGGCAATTTTCAAAGTTCAATTGAAAAAATAAATTTTCCTGAATTAAAAATTGTTCAAAGCCTTCCTAAATGGTGGCAAAAGTTTCTAGAAGTTAATTGCCGAAAGTCCCACAGTCCTCCGGCGAGTACGTCACCAGTTCGAATTTTTTATCACTTTTTGTGAAACACCCTGTATATATATATGCGTCCCCTTTCCTATAGTGTTAGATGGGAAGGATCGCTAAGGATAAGCTACAGCGATCTAGCTTGTTGGAGACAGCATAGAAGGAGAATAAACCTGCTTTTCGTGATGACAGATCTGAAACAGAACACATTTTTGACCAAGTTCCCGGTTTATTTTAGGCAGGTTACCAACCTCGCAGGGCCCCGAAACAATTTTGGCATTTAAGCTATAAAGTTCGGTTTCCCGTAACAATACGAAGCACATCTCTGACTACCGTGTAAAAAGAAAGAAAATCGTAACGATCGGCGATGCGTAAGAAATTATACTTTTCGTACACCTCGCATACCTGAAGTCCATCACTTGACACATGTAGAATTGACCCTTTCCTATAACTACGGTTCTGGGTTTTCGGATTTATCAGAAAAAAAAAAAATCGTAAAACGTACGCCTGTAAAATTTAAAGTTATTCGGATTTATTTGAAAAGCCCCGCATTTCGCGGTTATCGTGGACCACGGTTTGTTGTTGTCACACGACACTTTGTGGCACTTTAGCAGTTACTGCGTGATTGTGACACAACGGCCAAGTATATTTCGATTACGCTGTATATCATGAAAAGAAAAGAGCATAATGGCAATTGAAAAGCTTAATAATCATTAAATACACGGTACGCGCATAATTATTTGCGGGAAATGTTATTACACGCGTACTGACGTCGGGAAATCGGAATCGTGAAAGCGTGGTTACCTCGCGAAACCGAAGCTACCAAGCTCGGTTTCCCATAACGGCGGTTAGCGGCGTAACCTCCGTAACCTCCTAACGGCCGTGTGACTGCGGACTGCCCGTCTGACAAGCTTGATGGAGTTCGTTTTCTTATGTGTCCAGGCTGCCTGGTGTCGCGCGTTAGCAGCCACCGCGACAAGGAAGGCTGGTTCGCTGGATCCAAATCTACTGTCCAACAGTCTTTCACTTAACAATGTACAAAGCATCTGTGTAATACGTCCTAACTCCGTCCTTGCCTAGAGGCAAGGGTGGACATAGATACATTTTAATGTATTTTGACATAAATACAAACCAGCTCCCGTGGCATAGTGGTTAGGATGATCGATTTCCACGCCGAGACTCGGAGGTGACACGGGTTCGAATCCTGTCACCGGCTGTGCTGTCTGAGGTTTTCCTTGGGTTTTCCGAAGACTTTCCAGACGAATGTCGGCACAGTTCACCCTGAAGTCGGCCCAGAACGCATACTAAACCCCCTGTCCCCCACTCCATCCTGCTGTCCTCTTTCAATCTGTCCACGTCTGTACGCCGCTCATAGCCACATTTGCGTCGCGGCGGTAACACGGAACTTTAAAAAAAACAAATACAAAATACTTTGCTTAAATAGATATTTAAATCCTTGGCATAAATACCTCGCAAGCACAGTGTAAGTTTCGCAACCGTCGTACGCGTAACTCGTGCGTATAAAAAGCAATACGAAGCTTCGTTGTCGTCGTAGGGCACTTATGCCCAGGGCCCGCCCTGGCCGAGGGACGCAGAGTCGAGACAACACGTCTTCACACTTCGAGCTTCGAGAACTGACTCCTTTATTTCACACTATGTACAGTAAACGAAATCGGAGCATTGGATTACGTGAGTTACAATATGCTGCGTTAGGCCCGTGGTATCCCCTTGCGAGTTATGACCAACGTGTCAATGAGGGCAAACACACGCACTTGCCGTGTTTATGTCTGGCGTGTCAGGGTACAGCTCACAACAGTATATTTGAATACCGTATTTTCCGGTGTATAACGCGCACCCCTGAAAACGTGCCGAATTTGAAAACAAAGTTCCATGTAAAACGCGCAGCGGTGCATAACGCGCACCGCAATGTTGCTACAAGCTTCTGTGCTGCCACCAGTGTACACAATAAACCAAGGCGGTGTATCGTATACGCATATGCATTATTTGAAGCACATTTAGACAAAGCCGTTAAGATCCGATGCAGCAGAGTCGGTGTCATATAGTATACTTCAGTCGCCTCTCCGCTTTCGGTTTCGCGTCCCTTCTCAATCACGCCAGTCTTCTGAAATGAATTCAGGATTATTGACCTTAAGCAGCATCACTAACTTTTTATGAAGTCCGGTGTCCTTTTGCCGGTTTTGTCAATTGACCCTAAGGGATTTGGGAGAAAATCACAGCACACCCTGGAAGACGCTTGAATTTGTACGTCACCGAACTCCGCAGGAAAATATTTCCGTGTATAACGCGCACCGTTAGATAACGCGCAGGAGCTCTTCAGAGCACTTTTTTTACTGTATAACGCGCGCGTTATACACCGGAAAATACGGTACCCGAAATATTTTCATAAATACATTGAATGAGCAAATAACTAAGATCAATGTAGACCGAATAACTGGTTATAATGGGCATTGAAGCAGACCATTACGAAGTAATAATAATAATAATAATAATTCGGGGCTGTTTTTCTTTTAAATTCCGTATTAGCGCCGAGAAGCAACTACGGCTATAAGCGGCGTACAGATGTGGACAGTTGGAGAGAGGACAGCAGGAAGGAGTGGAGGACAGGGGTGTATTCGGGGCTGTACGTTGCGAGACAACTGCGACCATGAGCGACACCACAGTGGTCGGGTCCCTGAATTAATTTTGCCCGCCTGAAGGTTCTTTAACGTGCGCCGAGATCTCGACACACGGATACACCACATTTAACGTCCCTCGTCGAAGACGGCGTGTCTTGACAATTTGTACCCTTCCACCAAGTTGTCGCCTTCCTCGGCCGAGTTTGAACCCGCGATCTTGGGATCAGCAGGTGGACAAGCTACTGACTGGGTCACCGAGGGATGCCCATTACGAAGTAACAGCGTTCCTTCATCATGGTGATTTTAATGATGAAATGATTTAATTAGACGAGTCTGTCGTCCACGCAGCTCCTGTTTGATCAGATGCCCAACAATTCGGGACGAAACATAAAGCAGGCTTTATACCTGATAACGCTCCCGTAGAGGCCGTGTATTAGGAATAGAAAAGCGCGTGCAGCACATTCCGTTGATATCGCTTTGCATTCGTTCGCTAGTGGAGCATTGCCTGTGTCATAGCGAAACACTGTGAGGCCGACAACGGCGAGCCCTTTCACCACCATAGCGAAACATAGGGCGATTCCATCTCAACTCAGGCAGAGTGGTCCGGACACCATCACCGATTTCCCTTGGAAAAAGATATGTTGTGCCGTAACACGCATACACACAGGATCAACAAATATTTTGGTTCTATCTGTTGTGGTCCGCCCGAAAAAAATTCCCAAAGAAATTGACTCGGCGACGGTGCTTTCTGACGGAACGACTTTGATATTTTATTCCTCGACATCGGACGGTCCCAAACTATAGATTTTCTTTGCACAATATGTCAGGTACAACGACTTTCAGCGTGCGGAAACAGTACCGGTCAATTCTATTTTGATCTTTAATTAAAAATCGCCAAAGTTGCAACAAAATTCACATTTTGCTGATATTTGTCCTTACGCTGTACTCCTGCGATATACACCATCGAGATATATGACCACCGCTGTGTTGGTCGAAGCGTGCTCTTTAAATTTATGTCAAATTCACATGTCTGTACCTTGCCCACTTTTGTCAAGGCGGTGTAGAGTACAGCTATGTTTTCAAAAATGGGGTTTTTTGGACTCTCGTTTCTCAAAAACCCCGGACCTCCGATTTCCTTCATATTTTACAGTTATATAGCCCAGGCTATGACCTACATGTGTTCGCAAAACGGAAGGTTCCCTCTCAGCACAACTTGGTATAGCGCGCAACAAACGTGGAGTGCGGAGCACACGATGTACACCGCGACCGGGAGAACTACGCCAGAGAGTTAATAGGATTATTGGCGTCTGCTACTGCCAACGTCTGCGGCTTTGAATGACAGAGCTCAGGATGCAGACCCACCGCAAATCCCATCCTAGCAATATGCTTTGGGTGTTTCTGAGTTGTTTTTCCCACAGTCGAATCTCAATGCCGTTCACGTGAAGTTCAGCGACGTTCTGAGTCGGTGGCTTGTGTTTCCGACATGAATTCCAAGTACAGTATGGATTGCGTGTATACTGTGCTGACTGTGCGGTGCTATGGTAGCCATCTCAAGCCGAAAAAATCGAAAGAACTACAATTTTGTTATCAGAAACAAGTTGGGAATGCTGGGCATAATGATTCCTTGAACCGTGGTACCATTCAAAATGTAATAATCTCGTGCAATAAAACAGAACTGTACACTTCTTAAGCATGTAGTAATCAGGAAATGGTTTATTTATGTGAAGGACCAGATGTGACTGCTTAACCTCACAGCCCAAATGGACGTAGAATGAACAGCGAAGCCGTTACACAAACGTTATTTATGGTTTCGGGGGCGCCGTCCAGTTCCTACACTCGAAAGGGTGTAACGCGACACCGTCGATCGGCCCCGTCTCTGCCGTTTCTCGGAAAGTGTCCGTTTCTTCGGTTTTTGGTCTCGAACTCTCGATCACCATCCGTGGGGGAAGGCAGTCGTGCCAGAGCTCCCGAAAGACGAACAAGGGTCCAGCACCGAAACGGGGGATGGAGGAAGCCAAGAGACAAGGCAGCGGCCACTGAAGCTACTCGGAAGACAAGGGCGACCACCAACAGGGAGAAGACGACGATCTCTGAGCCAACATTTTCATTCCGTGCTCATATTAAATATGTGTGCTACAAAATCTGGTATTTCGTGTGCTTCCTCTCAGCGTGGACTCACGCGTCGGTAGCGAGCCTTCACATTTATATATATATATATATATATATATATATATATTATTTTTTCCCAGAAAAACAGATAATACAGATCACGAAGCTTGTAAGGTATAACCCTGCTGGACGACACCATTTCTTTTCAGAAGGTTCTCTTGTTGTTGCCTGGAAACTCTGGACATCTTGAGAGTGATGCGTCCATCTCCTTCCACGTTTTTCGTTAACATGTGGCAAGACTGGATTCCAACAGCGGTTCGCGCTATGTTCCATTCTTCCTTCTTTGAGGCTCGGTATGTTTCTATGGAACTTGTTTCTAACAACAAAAGCGTCGTTCTTTTGTCTTTTGGCTTAAGAAGGATGCCATAGCACCGCACAGTCAGCATAGTTGCACGCGATCCATACTATACTTGGAGTTCATATCGAAAACACAAGCCATCGACTCAGAACGTCGCTGAACTTCACGTGAGCGGCATTGAGATCCGACTGTGGGAAAAATCGAGACAGAAAGACTCAAAATATATTGCTAGGATGGGATTAGCGGTAGGTCTGCATACTGAGCTCTGTCATTGAAAGCCGGAGACGTCGGCAGTAGCAGACGCCAATAATCCTGTTAACTCTCTGGCGTGGTTCTCCTGGTCGCATTCGTGTGCTCCGCACTCCACGTTTGTTGCGGGCTATCCCGAGTTGTGCTGAGAGGGAAACTTCCGCTTTACGAACACATGTAGGTCACAGCCTGGGCTATATGACTACAAAATATGAAGGAAATCGGGGGTGGGGTTTTTGAGAAACGAGAGTCCAAAAAACCCCATTTTTGAAAAAATAGCTGTACTCTACACTGCCTTGACGAATGTGCTGCCCTTCAGCATATGCTATATTGCAGTTCATTTCATCTCGGAAAAAGTGATATATTTTTTAAAAATCTGTATACACTTAGCTGGGACACATTATACTTCAGCATGATCCTCGCGTACTCCAAATACCGCTTGCGTGAATTTGAAATACGAAAGCGATCCCGCTGCTCCTACAACGCAAAGTCCTGAATAACCTGTGAAAATGGCAAGGGAAATCAGATAGAAATATGATATTTCGAGGGACGGTAACATCCCACACTCTTAAAAATGAACTTCACCGCATAGCACGCTCCTAGCCAACCATAATCTCGACTGATATCGTTATCTGCCCTGATTTGCTGAAAACGGGAGGCGTACGCCTTTTTGTGACAATTATGAACAGCATAAGTGTCACAAAAAGGCGTACGCCTCCCCTTTTCAACAAATACGGGCAGATAACGATATCATTCGAGATGATGGTTGGCTAGGAGCATGCTATGCGGTGAAGTTCATTTTTAAGAGTGCATCTGCAAACATGTGTTTCCGGGGGCGTGAAGTACAGAACCGGTTCAATTCATTGAATGTTCTCTGATTCATCCTTGAAACTGATGATTTATGCAGCCATGTTTGCGTATGGGCGTGTTGGACTGGTTTTCGTGTGTTCAGTGGGTAACATGTATTACCCAATATTTATTTGTGTCCTTTGTCATCCATTGCCCATCCTCCCGCTTCATTTTCTACAAGCCTGACATTCTGATGCTCTACACGAAAGAAAAGAAAGAAGGAAAGCATTTCAGACACAGTGTGCACAATTGGTACAAGGAACGGAAGACCAACTGTCCAGCACCGGAGCAGAATCCATAAAAGTGAAGCAGAACTCATGTTTTTTGGTATTGTGGACATTGTGCAGTCCAGCACCTTCAGGCATAATGCGCATCACTACGTTTTTGCAGCACCCTGCTCTGTGGGATAAAGAAACCTCAGGAGCTACACTGTTAAAACATAACTTCACCACATAGCACGCTCATAGCCAACCATCATTGCCAATGATATCATTATGTGTATGGATTTGTTGAAAATAGGAGGAGGCGGCTATCTGGGACGTATTATGCTTGTCCCAGATAGGCACCTCCCCCCTGTTTTGAACAAATAAAGACACAGAATGATATCATTCGGAATGATGGTTGGCTAGGAGCATGCTATGTGGTGAAGTTCTGTTTTAACAGTCTAGAACGTTTCGTAATAGAACCACGTGATCTTTACTTCACAAGTAAGATATCGATGAGAGGTCGTACAACGTCGGTACAGTCATCGCTTACGAGCGCTTCAGAGGCAACGCAAGTGGGAAGTGACTGAATTACAAAAAATAAACGAAGAAAAACACCGAATATCCGGAAAATAATAAACAGTGAACAACGCTGTCCGAATATGCCAAAAAGTAAACTGCAACCCCCCCCCCCCAAAAAAAAAAAGAAAAGAAAAAGAAAACGAAAATACCCGATAAAGTAAACTTTTTTTCAGATAACGCATGGTAATGTCACCTTTCACCGGAGCACACGTGGCTGACAAATACGACAGAGAACATTAGTCGAGACAGCACACGTTCGTGGAAACGTCTTTCTAAAAATGTTTCGCTATTTTGTTGAGTTGTGTTGAGTTGAGTTGATAAGAAAAAATGAAAAAGGGAAGAAAAGAACGGCGAAATAGGCACTCATTACGAGAGCCGGCTACTCCAGATCACTTAGAAAAACACAAATGGCTATCTACCATAAAACCAATGAGTGACAAAGACACTCAGTCAGTCATTCACACACACACTGTCCACACACACTGTCGGTCACACTGTTTCCACCAAATTGGAGTCTGCGCAAAATCGCACAAACGCCTGCATGGCGTGGAACTGATGGTCGGATGTTTTGTTATTTGCGAGTAGAAACTCCGTGTCACTGCAGGTTGCGGGTAGCGGATGCACCCGCACTGCATCTGCGGATTGTGCAGGCATACCCGCATCACACACCGCAGGTTGCCGGTGGCACGCCCGTGGTGCGGGTGCGAATTACCCGAGCACACTTCCTGTCATCAGTTCACGGCTTATGAATGAGATTATTTGAGACGGGTTGTGAGGGAAGGGCACATTGTATGAGGTCTGGTAAGCTTAGCGCGAATGGGTTTGCAAGAAGTAAAGGTTCCATGAGGTGAATATGAGTGAAGTCGTAGCGAAACGTCTGCCTATATGCCCTGATCTGAATCGACCTGCGAGTTGATCTGCCCATACTTGATAGGCTAGTCCTTTTTTTAGATCCTCAGAGCATTCCATAGAATGGCGCGCTATTTTCTTCCTATTCACGTCTGTTCAGACAGCGGCTCATTGAGTCTGCCTTTACATGCAGGTGAAGCGCCTTCCTTTCATAGACACTGGTTGACATCTGTAACAATATGGAGAGGATGCTACCGGATGAAGTAGATGACAGCAAAGTCTCCAGCAGTGGCAACTCCAATTGTTCAACTAGGCCGTGTAGTTCACCAATCACCGATGCTTCTCGGACCACGGATGTCTACGTCGTACAGAGCAACGAAAACTTCACCGAGAAAGTACGAGAGAACACTCCTGAGAACCTTCCCCTCGCCTTTGAGAAACCAACGCCGTTCTCTCGAATATACCACTACGTTTATCTCGCTCGTCTAGAAATTTTTTTCTTCGCCTACATATTCAGCCGCTTTATGGTAAGCACGCCCATAGGGGACCTCTTGCTTCACAAGGCCTGTCTGAACAGCCTGCAGTACAATGCTTCCATATGTGAACAGTTGGATCGCTATCCCGACGTTAAGGACGCTGCAGAGAAAATCGGCAGCAACTGCGGAATGTTCAGGGTCATTATTTCCTTCGCTCCTTCGGCAGTCATCGCTATCTTCATCGGCCCCTGGTGCGACAAGTATGGCTACAAGACTCCATTACTGATAAGCAACGCCGGTTGCATCATCAGCACCACCTTGGTTCTTGCGACTGCTTACATGATGGCCCTACCTTTGTACTACGATGTCCTAGCTGCGATACCGGACGGTCTTAGTGGAGGCTTCATCGCTGTCTTCATGGCTGTGTACAGTGAAGCCACCGTAACGACTAAGGGAGGTCAGAGGCGCACAAAGTTTTTCCTTTTAAGTTTATGCTTCAGTGCCGCATTTCCGCTGGGTGGGCTCATCGGTGGACAAATCTACGGTCGATTTGGCATCTGCGTCGTTTTGCGGGCATCCATCTGTCTGTTAGTGATCTGCCAACTTTGGGTTACGTTTGTATTGACTGTGCCCGAAAGTGTGAAACTGCTGAATCATAGCTCATGGACGAAGCTCCGCTCTTTCTTCAAGCTCGAGAACCTTGTGGATGGGTTCCGGACGTGTGTACGAGATAGACCCGGCACGGGGAAAGCACAGTTGTGGCTGATATTTGCAGCGCAATCCCTCATGATCGTGGACATGACGGGTAAGTCGACTCAAGATTTTACTTTTCTTTCTTTCCTTTTTAAGTGGTCAGTATATGAAGTGCTCAGAGCGTCCAACTCAATGACCTATATAGAAGATGATTGTGACAAAAATATACAGAGATGAAAGGTATATCACACGGCTGTATACTCCAGGGGAAACGGACGACAACGACCGGACAACCGTAAGCCAGTACCGCATGGCAGCCCTCCAGCAGAATGGTAGTGAAAAAAAAAAAAAAAAATCGCGGAATAAACCATGCTGTTACCTGCGGTAACCGGTAAACAAGTGCCGCAACAGGAGCATGGAAGAACTTGGAACGTATTTACTATACCGGGTGTTTATTTTTACTCGTTACAGAATTTTTATTAAAAAACTAGCAGAGCAAAATAGTTTTTGCCGTTTTCGCAGGTGAGTTCTACGGCCAGGCTTACATCCCCTCGAAGAAGGTATGCAACTACAACATCACTAATTACCTAAAATTCATGAATTAAATCTTTAATTAGGGGATTTCGGGCAAAAGCGGAAGATCAGAATAAGAGACCATCCTAGTTGAAAGCCATCCCATGTTTAAAAAAATTCTGAAAACACAGGGAGACTCCGGGACAATCCGAAACTATTATAATGACTATGTGAATAAGCTCGATACGTTCTTCCGAAATGAGAAATACAGTTGGTTTGGCTATCGGGGACTCGTTAGTTGCCAAAAGAGCTGGGAAGCTCAAAACGAAACCGAAACTTCTGAAGGTTCCCTTTACCTCCTGTACCATGAGTGACGTCACCGGTAGTCTCGTGTGGGCCACCGGCTGTTTTTCGGGCACGCGCTTTGTAACTTCTTCGTGTCGCGTGGATGACCAGTCGTCTGCTTCCTCGATTTCGCTCTAAGATATTCGCCAGCGGTAACAGCAAAACCTACAGAAAGCCGTACACGAGGAATACCGGTGAGGTGAAGCACAGTGTTGCTGGACTGCTTTTCCGTGGAGGAGCGCCTAATCACTCGAAAGGAAAATATTCATTTTCTTATCATCTGGGCCACTTGGGGATGTGAAATTGTGTTCACTGAAATATCATACGGTACGGATTGACGTCGCACTGTTACCTCAACACGTTTTTGGTGCGGAGTCTCCCTTTAAGGTATCCAGCCCCGAATTTTGATATGCAAATGAGCCGAAACTGAAAAAGCGCGCCTGAGAAGCGCATCACCTTCGCCGATGAAGGGTGCGTTTTTTTATTCTACCCGGGTTACGCACCACGTGACCCGAGTGAGATGTCACGTGACCTGTGGGTAGGTAACCCCGTTTAGAAATTTTCGCCCATTACGAGTTACGCCCGTCTCAGCGAACATGGCGGCAGACGCAGACGACGTTTTTGACGAGGACATGATTGTAGAAGTTGCGGCACTTGTGCTGCTTGACGCATTTGACGAAGGGGAAGATGATGACGAAGGAAGAAAAAGGCATGCATCCAACGAAACAACAGTCGTGCTAAAGCCACCGAAATATGCTCGGAATCCGAAAGTTAGAAGACGCGGGACTCACACTTGACGTCGTGTGACGTCATAACCCTCTGCTACCCACCTGCTGAGCAGTGTCAGTGAGTGTAGGTACCCAGAGTAACCCTCGAGCGACGAGAGTTGCATTTTCGCCGGTAGGTTATGACGTCACTTCCGTCACCCTCGATTTTTCGCCCAGTAAGGGTTACCCCCGAGTCACCCGGGTAGAATAAAAAAACGCACCCGGAGTCGTATCTGGCCGGGAAAACGGTTTATCGGGCCCACAGGTCGGCGTCTACTCCAATCATCTCCACCGCTCCAAATCACGTGGCCATCTGACGTGAAATGACGGCTGTACCCCCTGCGTTCCAGGTCACCGCGGTTTCGGTTTCGGCTCATTTGCATATCAAAATTCCGGGGTGGATATCTTAATGCACGTGCGTGTTTCGGAATTTTTTAAACGTGTAAAGGCTTTCAACTAGGATGGTCCCTCACTCTGATCTCCCGCTTTTGCCCGAAATCCCCTAATTGAAGAGTTAACAAAATTTAGACAACTTGTCATCTTGTAGTTGCATACTTTCTTCGAGAGGATGTCAGCCCTGCAGTAGAACTCGATTGCAAAAACGGCATCTATTTTGCTCTGCTAGTTTTTTAAATCAAAATTCTGTAACGAATAAAAATAAACACCCCGTATACTTTACCGCGTGGTACGAACATACAACCTTCAGGAACTGTTTCCTTTGGGAAGTGCGAATTTCCACGGAAAATAGCTTTACAATGCTGCGCGCGGCGCCAGCGATCTCCCCAGCTGCCCCTTGCGTGTTGTGACGTCAGGTCAATCAAGCACTCTTTATTGGATACTGAGAATCGTCGGCTAGCGATGGTGGTGTCGTGGGACTGCTTGGCGTGCGCTCTACTTCTTCTTCCTCACAAATGATGGGGGGGGGGGGGGGGGGCTATGTTTATTGAGAAAAAAGAAAGGGAGGAAAACAAAACAACAAAACAAAAGATGGCCGTGAGAGCCACTACATACACTCTTAGCAATGATGGTGGTGGTGGTGATAGGGCTAGGGCTCTTAGCAATGAACTTCACCACATAGCACGCTCCTAGCCAACCATCATCCCGAATGACAACGTTCTCGCCCCCGATTTGTTGAAAACGGCAGGCGGAGCCTATTTTGTGCCCGTTATGCACGGCACAGAATAGGCTCCGCCTCCCGTTTTAAATAAATCTGGGGCGAGGACGTTGTCACTCGGGATGATGGTTGGCTAGGAGCGTGCTATGTGGTGAAGTTCATTTCTAAGAGTGTATGGTGAACTAGAAGGTCCACTAAGTATCGTGAACTAGAAGAATATTATACACTAAGGGAGATTGACCAGGACGATTGGGTGGAATTAACAGAGGTGGTGGTGGTGGTGACGATGATGGAACTTAAAACAGAGCTGCACCACATAGCGCACTGAAGGCCAACCATTGCACAGAATGATACCGTTATCGCTCCTGATTTGTGGAAAGGTCGGGGCGTACGCCTTGTCTTTTTTTGTGACACTTACTCAGTTATGATAATTGCCACAAAAAGGCGTACGCCCCTTGTTTTCAACAAATCAGCCAAGAGAGCGATGTCATTCGGGACGACGATTGGCTGGGTTCGTGCTATGCGGCGAAGTTTGGTTTAGGGTACCCGGGTTCGAATCCCGGTGCCGGTTGTGCTGTCTGGGGTTTTTCCTGTGTTTGCCTCGGACGCTCTCAGACACGCACAGTTCCCTTAGAAATCGGCCCAGGACGCACATTCCCCTAGGGCGTCAGTCGTGACGTTGCCCACCTCTGTGAGGCCGACAACGGCGAGCCCTTTCACCCCCCCCCCCTTGGTTTTAGGGTTTAGGGGATAGGAGTCTGGGTTGTCCTCAGCCGCTTTCAGACATATGTCGGCACAGTTCCCTTAGGGGTCGGCCCAGGACGCACATTTCCCAGGACGTCAGTCGTGACGTTGCCCACCTCTGTGAGGCCGACAACGGCGAGCCCTTTCACCCCCCCCCCCCTTGGTTTAGGGTTTAGGGGATAGGAGTCTGGGTTGTCCTCAGACGCTTTCAGACATAAGTCGGCACAGTTCCCTTAGGAGTCGGCCCAGGACGCACATTTCCCCAGGACGTCAGTCGTGACGTTGCCCACCTCTGTGAGGTCGACAACGGCGAGCCCTTTCACACACCCCTGGGTTTAGGGTTTAGGGGATAGGAGCCTGGGTTGTCCTCAGACGCTTTCAGACATAAGTCGGCACAGTTCCCTTAGGCGTCGGCCCAGGACGCACATTTCCCCAGGACGTCAGTCGTGACGTTGCCCACCTCTGTGAGGCCGACAACGGCGAGCCCTTTCACCCCCCCCCCTTGGTTTAGGGTTTAGGGGATAGGAGTCTGGGTTGTCCTCAGACGCTTTCAGACATAAGTCGGCACAGTTCCCTTAGGAGTCGGCCCAGGACGCACGTTTCCCCAGGACGTCAGTCGTGACGTTGCCCACCTCTCTGAGGCCGACAACGGCGAGCCTTTTCACCCCCCCCCTTGGTTTAGGGTTTAGGGGATAGGAGTCTGGGTTGTCCTCAGACGCTTTCAGACATAAGTCGGCACAGTTCCCTTAGGCGTCGGCCCAGGACGCACATTTCCCCAGGACGTCAGTCGTGACGTTGCCCACCTCTGTGAGGCCGACAACGGCGAGCCCTTTCACCCCCCCCCCTTGGTTTAGGGTTTAGGGGATAGGAGTCTGGGTTGTCCTCAGACGCTTTCAGACATAAGTCGGCACAGTTCCCTTAGGAGTCGGCCCAGGACGCACGTTTCCCCAGGACGTCAGTCGTGACGTTGCCCACCTCGCTGAGGCCGACAACGGCGAGCCTTTTCACCCCCCCCCCCTTGGTTTAGGGTTTAGGGGATAGGAGTCTGGGTTGTCCTCAGACGCTTTCAGACATAAGTCGGCACAGTTCCCTTAGGAGTCGGCCTAGGACGCACATTTCCCCAGGACGTCAGTCGTGACGTTGCCCACCTCTGTGAGGCGGACAACGGCGAGCCCTTTCACCCCCTCTTGGTTTAGGGTTTAGGGGATAGGAGTCTGGGTTGTCCTCAGACGCTTTCAGACATAAGTCGGCACAGTTCCCTTAGGAGTCGGTCCAGGACGCACATTTCCCCAGGACGTCAGTCGTGACGTTGCCCACCTCTGTGAGGCCGACAACGGCGAGCCCTTTCACCCCCCCCCCTTGGTTTAGGGTTTAGGGGATAGGAGTCTGGGTTGTCCTCAGACGCTTTCAGACATATGTCGGCACAGTTCCCTTAGGAGTCGGCCCAGGACGCACATTTCCCCAGGACGTCAGTCGTGACGTTGCCCACCTCTGTGAGGCCGACAACGGCGAGCCCCTTCACCCCCCCCCCCTTGGTTTAGGGTTTAGGGGATAGGCGTCTGGGTTGTCCTCAGACGCTTTCAGATAAGTCGGCACAGTTCCCTTAGGAGTCGGCCCAGGACGCACATTTCCCCAGGACGTCAGTCGTGACGTTGCCCACCTCTGTGAGGCCGACAACGGCGAGCCCTTTCACCCCACCCTTGGTTTAGGGTTTAGGGGATAGGAGTCTGGGTTGTCCCCAGACGCTTTCAGACATAAGTCGGCACAGTTCCCTTAGGAGTCGGCCCAAGACGCACATTTCCCCAGGACGTCAGTCGTGACGTTGCCCACCTCTGTGAGGCCGACAACGGCGAGCCCTTTCACCCCCTCCCCTTGGTTTAGGGTTTAGGGGATAGGAGTCTGGATTGTCCTCAGACGCTTTCAGACATAAGTCGGCACAGTTCCCTTAGGAGTCGGCCCAAGACGCACATTTTCCCAGGGCGTCAGTCGTGACGTTGCCCACCTCTGTGAGGCCGACAACGGCGAGCCCTTTCATGAGCACCACCATCACCACCTTGGTTTTAGGAGTGTCGTCGGCTACGCTCAAGCGGGCAACGTCACGACTATCGCAGGGGGGGGGGTGGAGTGTAGGGGGGGTCGTGCGTCCTGGCCCGACTTCACAAAGAACTGTGCCGACATTTGTCTTAAAGCGTCTGAGGAAAACCCAGGGAAAACACTCAGACAGCACAGCCGGCGCCCGGATTCACCACACGGCACGGTGAAGGCCAACCATTGCGCAGAATAATACCGTTGTCATTCCTGATTTGTGGAAAGCGCTGGGCATACGCCTATTTGTGACAATTTTCGTAACTGCATAAATTGTCAGTGTTTTGTGAAGATTATCATAACTGCAGAAGCGTCACAATAAGGCATATGCCTCGCGCTTTTAACCAGTCACGGGGAAGAACGATTTCACTCCGGGACGGTGGATGGCTAAGAGCGTGACTTGCGGTGAAGCTCTGTTGGCCCACTTCTGTGTGGCCAACAACGGCGAGACGATCCTGCCATTACCGCCCCCCCCCCCTCTGTTTTAAGCCCACTACGGCAAGCTGTTCCATCGCCACCACCACTACCATATGTTTCAAGAGTATACTTTTCGTCCAAATATTTATTTATTTGAAGGATACTGCCGGCCCACAGTTGAGGGCCAAGACGAGTAGTATTGAAAACGTCATCAAAATCGTGTCGCACACTATAGAACAAGACACAACATCGGAAAAGTAAAATCTGACAGCACCTGTATAGTCGACTGAATTTAAGAAAATCCAGAAGAGCACCAAAGAAAGCTGCCGAAATTTGAATATCTGTCAAACTTGGAGCCAACTTGTTTCACTCTCTCGTAGTACGAGGGAAAAAAAGAGAAACTAAATGCGTCAAGTTTCTGCAACGAAACTCACAAATCAGCTTGTCGTGTTTCTGCCTAAACTCTTATTGTAGTTTAGATAGTCAACAAATTTTAGTCCCGTTTTCCCATGTATGATACTGTGCAGAATTTTTTTGGCGCCTGACGTTCGGTCGCCTGACGCGTGTACATAGACCGGTGACAATGGACATTTAGATGACAAATTTTAGTCGATAAATTAGTGAACGGGTCAACTGTTCTTCTTCAGTGCCAGCCGCACAGGGCTTCTCGAAAGCGACTCGCTATATGGTTGTTTTGTTGCATAGATTGCTCTATAGGCTTGTCTGTACCACGACCTACTACGAGGGGCGTTCAAGTCAAACCGGGACCTTTCATTTTTCGCAAAAGTAAAATGAACTTACAGGCGAGAAAGTAGTTTTACTTTTCAACGTAATCTCCAGCTGCACTAATGCGCTTGTCCCACCGTTTCACGAGGGCTTGGATGCCAGCAGCGTAGAAATCCTTTCCGGCGCGTAGCAGCCATGATCGGACCACATTCTTCACCTCGTAGTCGCAGCTGGAGTGGCGGCCCCCAAGGAACGCCTTCAGTGGCCCGAAGAGATGGAAATCGCTGGAGGCGAGGTCTGGACTGTAAGGGGGATGTGGCAGCAACTCCCAGCCAAGTTCCTGTAAGGTGCGTGTCGTGAGATGCGAGGTATGCGGGAGTGCATTGTCCTGTAGGAGGAGGACACCTTTGGTGATGAGGCCCGGCCGCTTTTGCTTCAGCGCCTTATGCACATCCCTGAGAACCTGGCCGTAATATGCGCTATTGATGGTGGTACCACTGGGCAGAAAATCAACATAAACAACGCCAGCCTTGTCCCAGAAAACCATGGAAAACTTAGATATTCTCAGGAACTCTGACACTGGGCTCTGAGCCACCCCGGCCGGGATCGTCCTGCACTGATGTACGGGCGTCTCGGAACCGTTTGCACCACTCAAGCGCTTTGCTGCGGCTAAGTGTATCGTGGTCATACTGAGCCTGAAGTCTTCTGTGAATTTCAGATGACTTTACGCCTTCATTCACGAGAAACTTCATGACAATTCGCTCTTCGATGTGCGCGCTCACCTCGTTGTCGGCCATCTTGTCCAGCACGTGTCTTCTGCTTTGCACAAACTTTGGACCACCACGTGGTGAACGCGAAGGCCTGTCGCGTGTGAAAATGACGAAAAAGAAGTAGCGCGAGCCATTTGTACACTCAGGAGACAGAAAGTCCCGGTTTGACTTGAACACCCCTCGTAGATTATAACGACCATGTCATAATCGGCAACCCCTATGAGGAGCCCGTCCGCACGATCCGCTAGGGGCGCTGCTCCTCGGCCCGCGGGATCTACGTCATGATTGGACAATGGAAATTTGAATTTTGAACGCGCAGAAGCGGGCGTACGACTACCGTAGCAGACGACAGGGACGACAGCAACAGCTCCTATGAAAACGTATAGAATGATGATGATAATCGGCTTGAGAAAGAAGCACCACTTGTACAAAAATACTAAGGAAAGCTGAAGTACAAAGTATTACAGAAATTGAGGAAGCAATAGCCGGGCCGATGAGTGGCGCCACCGCTAGCTTCCAAATGCGGTGCTGGGAAGGAGTGCCTATAACATGGTCACTATAATCTAGTTGGTCGTGGTCTATACAGTCCAGAAAAGTCTATACATGCACTGCGATTGCCTCGCAGCCTCAACCGTGGCCTACTACTTTGTGCGAAAGATGTACTCTTGGAGCGTGGCCTACTACACCACAGTGAGCGCTGTGTCTTCGGGGGTCACGTACGCATTCTACTTTCCCACCATGTTTCTCTTCACCCGGGTGCTGCACGTATCAGATCTGTGGATGGCTGCCGTAGGAACTTTCTTCGCTGTCGCCCAGTTCGTTATATGCGGGCTAGCTTACAAGGACTGGTTATATTACGTTCGTGAGTATGGTTTTATGCATTCCGGCCACGCTAAAGTGCAAAAAAACTGTTCTTGCGAAATGAATTATGCCAACAACAACAGGAAACACTCGTAGTGATGATGATGGTGATATAAAAGGGTGGAGTGAGGAGCACAGCCACCCGAGGACCCCTAGCCCTGTGAATGACTTCACTCATTTTACATCATTTTCACTCATCTAATGTCTCACATGTACTGGTGTAGGGCGCTACACCCTAAGTGTGAAGCACTCCATGTCATCGTCATCATCTATTTGTTGTCGTCGTTGTCTGTCAGAGACGGGGCAGTAACTCGACCTAATGGAACTCGTTACTTGTTAAGTTACTTTGTGAAGTTCCAAGTTATGAAAATGAGCTTGAAGTTCCCAAATTACTTTGGAAGAGTAATGAGTTACGTTCAAGTTACTTGCTACGAAGAAATGCGCTACTTAGTTCTTGACCTTTTCATAATTAGTTCAGAACAACTGATGTGAGAAAAGGTGGTGCGGCACGCTTCATAATAGACAATAACCTCCAGTAAGACAAGCACGATGCATCGGTGAAGATGCGTGTGTTCTTGCTCTCTGACTGTGTGACTTGTGTAGGACTTGACAGACTGTGTTTGCGAACTACGCTTGATGGGGCACACTTTTTTTCATGAGGCCAAAATCATGTCAGAAATCGCGCTGGCAGCGCCTTATGTCGGAGGGGGTGGTGGGTGGGAGTGTATTCACTGTATGCGGGCCACAGAACTCGCCGCGTTATTTCGCTTTCCGGAATTGAAGGAAGAAGAAACTTGGAAGTCACTCTAAGTTACGAAGCTACCTAAAAGAGAAACGAATTCCTCGAGAAGTTAATGGAATTTAAACGCCAGGAGTTCATCGTGGCTAATCTGGTTAAGATATACAGTAGCGTTAATTGTTATAGTAATAAGTTGTGAGGAAGGTCCAAAGATACTCCTTGGAATATAAAGGAACGTTTACTCTTAACAAAATTTACTGCGCACGCAGACATACACTGCTGTGTATAGATTTGTATAGTTTTTCCTTTCTCCCCCACCCTCCTTTCCCTTCATTTGTTTTACATATAATGAACACTAAATAACGGGTCCAGGAGTAACTAGTCTCGAGTATAGTTTGGGGCTAACTTTTTCTTTTACCAATCGATCAATCACTGCTCAACGCCAGAACCGATGTTCACATATTCAGTTCATTGTAAATCCACTCCCAATTATTATTATATTCAGATCACGCAGTGTCTTTCATAGTTCGTCGATGTTTCTGCTACTTTATGTAATAATTCTCCTCTACCCTAAATACCGACCCTAAATACTTCCGTCTAGATGAAGCTAGACCAGGAGCCCAGCGCACCCCCCGCATACAGTGCACCTGTCGGCGTCTTACTGAATATCGACGCATATCCCCAGTTTCCGACGACACACAAACACCCTCTACCGTCAGCAATGGAAATCGTTTTCGGCGTCGCTGCTGGTGAGCCATCATTCCCCGACAAAGAAAATCTGGCGTGTGGCGAACTTCCAATCACTCGCAGTGCAAAAGGTACAACCGTTGTCTCACTGGTTGGAACCTTTGCTGATATGTTTGGCGAATTAAGGCAGAGACGTTCCCCGTGATGAATGTGAGGAGTCGACGGCTTCGCATGTTCTTGACCGCCTTTTCACAGCCTCAAAACTTAACTTTGCACTGCGAAACCGCAATGCCAGATCTGCACCGGGAGCCGACGGGACGTCACATCAAGCATCGCATAACATTCTGAAGGAAGCCGTCTTGCAACTTCTGGAACAGCGAGTCTGTTCCTCCTTCCTGGCGTGAAAGCAACTGCAAACCTAGAGTCATACCGCCCTATCTCCCTCGTTGCCGAATTTCACCGAAAGAACGCTTCACAGACGCGTATTCTGAACGTTGGAAACGCCTGCCCTGCCACGCACTATGACAGGTTTCGAGCTGCATCTAAGCAGCCTCGACACCTTACTAAACTTCGTATCCGATGTTGAGGAAGCCTGTAAGAACAAATGTCTTCTACAAAAAGCAGCAACTGTCTTCTTTGACATCAAGAGCGCATGCGACAGTGTCGCAGTATCATCGGCCAAACACGGTCTGAAGCGCGCGGCATAACTACGAAGGCGGCTACTTTCATTTACGGTCTCCTATCCAGCCGAACCTTCAGAGTGCGCCCATGAGTTTCCCTACATGTCAGAGAGCATCGGACTTCCCCAAGGAAGTGTACCGTGACCCATTCTTTTCAATCCAGTCCCTGCAGCCTTACCTGATACCAGTGATGGCCACTAACTACTTCTACAGTAGTTTAACTATAACTACTAACTACTTTGCGATTGAGCAGTTTAACTAGTACTTTTCGTGGGAGTAGTTAAAAATACTTCTTTAGCTACTGCAATGTAGTTTGACTATATCTATAACTACTTAACGTTGTCCATCAACACCAATCCTTTGTAGTGTTCTTGGACACCTAAATATGAGTCACAAGCAATGATAAACTTTGGCTCAAGCCATTGCTACGATCGTCAAATACAAAGCTTGCGGCGAGATTCTTTCTGTGCCTACGCGATAAACTAAGTTGCATAATTATTTCACAGCAAATGAGGCTTCACTAGACAGGCATTAAAAGTGAAGACTTAGTACGCATGCACGAAACAATTGCTCTGCACCTCAAAATCGGAAGTAGTTGGCGTCTTCAGTAACCTAACTACTGTAGTTAACTACTTAAAATAGTAGTTTAACTAGTAGTCGCCACTACATTTCTGCAAGTAGTTGATAACTACTTTTTAACTACAATCAGGTAGTTTAACTACATGTAGTTAACTACTGGCCATCACTGCCTGATACCCTCGCCAGACAATGTTACCCCAGCTGAGATGTTCCGTATACGCCGATGACGTATGTGTAACTGGACAAATGGAAAGAAGCCCAGCGCGCCCAGAAATGCCATCGAGGGGGGGGGGGGGGTTGGAAGCTGTTGACAGTTATGTCCACCGCGATGGCCTATCCCGCTCACCGACGAAGACAGGCCTAATGCTTCTTGATCTGCACGACTCCTGACGGCGTCTGAAGCTGGTGACACCGCAATGGACGCCCCTAGGCAAGGACACAGCACAGATGTCCCTAGGTTTATTTATTGGCAGTCGGCTGTTTCGGACTCCATGTGCGAGGGACGTTAAGGTGAGATGTTAGACTTCTCTCACCTTGTTCGTCGCCTGGGATGCCGCGCCTCCGGCTGTCCAACAATGTTATTTCCATACAGCAAACAACAGCAGTTTCTGTAACGATTCTCCATTGCAAATCCCAGTCCACCTGGAATGGAGGCTTTGGTGCAGTTACACCGTCGTGGATTGAAGAGTGCCCACGGCATCATGGCCTTAGCTCGTAACGCCGCCGTCTGTGCTGTAGCTCCCTCTTTTCCACTGCAACTTCTTGCAACTCAGTAACGTCTAATAACACGGCTTCAAAAAACGGACGGAGGGAAACCACTGCTTCGAAGACTGTACACAGGGTCTGTTTGCAGCCACGCTGCGAATCTTTGATAACCTACAAGTCAGACATTTTCTGCTTCTCATAGGAAGCCCCCATGGAACATCGTGGATATAAATTATCAGGTCCAAGTTCTAGGCATGCCCATAAAGTCTATCGTCCCTGATTGCGTGTCCCGGGTACTTCACGCTGACTGGATCGCGACAACACACTGTCATCCCAGGGATATCCTAAGAGCATCATGCATGGACGGGGGTGACATCCCCAGGAGGGTGAATCTGATCCTCAAATTATCATCAACATGTCATTTTGGCACTAATATAGCGTCCCCACGGTATCCTCAGAGCATCCACAGACGCTACGTGGGGACTAGAGTCACTAAATAAGCTACGCTTCAGAGTATCGACACTGGGTTCCAAGAGCGAGCAGGCGCCATCTTGTTTCCGCGCCCCGCTATCCACGTGCACGCGCACTTTAGCGCACGATGCCATCTATTGTGCGCGGGTGAAATGTTCTTGTCGTTTGCAAGCAGCAGTTGACGGCCTCGAGCTCACCTTGACATCCTCGGGGCGCTGTGGTTGACAATACATGGGTTATAGTACAGCAATCATACACGCTTCTCTATCGCACAGGGGGCATTATGTTAGCCGTCTTTGACCCTCAACTGGGGAGGGTGCCGGTGTGGTACGGAAAGAAGATGGCGCTCCTGCTCTACCTTTAACCTCAGTGTCGATACTCTGAAGCGAAGCTTATTTAGGGACTTTAGTGAGGACAACTTTAGAACAGCGCCAGAGCACTTCTAGGATGAACCATTCTTTCTATTTTTCTTTTATTTTTTATGTGCTGACACATTCAGCCGATATCAACGTTTTTTTTTATTGCACATGCACAGAAAACATTTGCATACGGATTCCATTCATATTGGTTAACTGCCGCAATAAAGTCTAGCTGTTCGTTCCTACCGCATTCCATAGCGGACAATAAGCGCAGCGGTTTAAACAAGAAACAGAGAGAAATATAAAAGACATAGAAAAACCCACTCCGAGAGGTACTATAATTCTTGTATTGCCAACTGTAGGATGGGTACTAGAATTCTCATCCGAAGCGAAAACAGATACTACTATTTGCTGCTTGTTACGCGACCCTCCGTCCGAGGGTTACGTCGACCCTCGCCTGCAACACAAAACGAAGGGTGAACGGTCCACGTTTCTTTCGATTACGCAAAGAAAAATACGTCAAGCGAGGAATTGACTGAAGTATAAGCTCTGAATCACTGCAAAGTCTATGTTTCTTACTCTTTTTATTTTAAGACATTCAGGTTGGACTTTTGAAAGACAAAAGCAGTGCGACAGAATCGCGCATTTCTGTCCTTTCCACGAGAAATGCTCCTTGTATCGTAGACAGACGTCCTTTCCGAGGCAGATAATTTTACGCTGGACCACCCTTTGTTTAAAAAAAATGGCAATCCAGTCCAAGGATCGGCCTAAAAACACAACAAATGTGTTCAGGGAGTCTGAGGAGGTAAACTAAACAAAGTAATATTTCTCGTCCCGGTAGCTACCCACAGGGACTGGCACAGGACGTACCTGAATGACTCTTCACGGACAGTCCCTGAGTGTCATCCTCAGGACGTTCTGCGGATACACCTCGAAGGACGAGGACACGATGACACTGTGGGGACATCCTGAGGACCGTGTGTGTTCTTGGGGTACGGCGGCTACTTGCATGTCTACACAGACGCCTTTGTCAATAAGCCTAAGGGAATGAGGGCATTTGCTTGTCATATCACGACAGACAGTGACAAACATTTGCCGAAGGCATAGTGGGTGTCCTCCCTTCGGCGGAAACAGAGCTCTCCGCCATTTCCCAGGCTCTGGGCGCACTCTCCAAGAGGTTATCTACGAACGTGGAGATTCCCACAGGATAGAAAACAGCCATTTACCGCGTTTCGCATGACTATAAACGTTGTCTCACCGCTAGCAGGGCCCACACACAAATGCAAGCAAAGGCAGTACCGTTGCGCTCCAGTGGCTACCTTCACACAAAGGCGTGCCGGGAAACGAACAAGCTGACCGACTTGCGAAAGAGGCAGCCCATACCACGACGGTCTTCAGGACTCCTCCTAGCCAATACATCTGCCGATAGGCCATAAGGACCCACATCTGGTCATTCCACACCGACGAACCCACAACTGAGGACAACCTCTCCTGCAAAGCAACACCTCCGGCAGTCTCTTGGGGCATAAGCATGGACGACTCCTCTCACTGCTACTGCGTGTCCGCAAGACCAGCGCAAGGATTCGCGCGCTGCAGTACAAATGGGACAGCGCAAACCACCCCAGGTGCACCTGCAACACATCTGAGCCATTAGCACATATCATAATGAGCTGCGATGGTTACTCGGAGGCACGGTGCTCGGAAGAGTGCCGCAAATTGTCCAAGAGCCAGAGGTGGGCACCCTCACGAGGGCATGCGAGGGTGAGGGTTTCCTCACCCTCACCTCACAATATTTGAGGTGAGATGAGGTGAGGGCCAATTTCTCTGGTGATGTTTGAGGTGAGGTGAGGAAAACATTTTTTAAAAATTTGAGGTGACGTGAGGTGAGGAAAATCTTTTTTTTTAATTTTGAGGTGAGGTGAGGTGAGGAGATTTTCAATTTTTTTAGGTGAGGTGAGGAAAACTATGGGAAAATTTTTTGAGGTGAGGCGAGGAAAAATTTATGAACCCACACTTTATGAAAACTTTTCCAGCGCGTACACGGGATATCTTTCCTTCTTTCCGCAGCTTCTGTTTCTCATCTGGGCGGGGACTGCCCTCCTCTCTCGCCGCTGATCTGACGCCCGACTTTGCGCGCCATTCGCATACCCGCAATTGAACCTCAATTTCCCCGCAACTTTTATCGGTATAACAATCGTTCCACGAAGCGTTTTCTGTGATTGGCTAGGCCAAATCCTCCAGCAAGAAGAAAAAAAAAAAAAAAAGAAGAACGTTACATTGACTAAGCAATTTAATGAGTTCAATTTCGAAAATGTATTTCAATGGCAAATTGATGAAACTATTTGTATTTGGTGACAAACTAAATGTCCAGAAGAAAGTTGTTTACCCCATATTTTTCCGTTCAGCCGTTTTCTTATAATGGTCAAATGACACGTTTCGTGCCGCACCCTGTATGCACTCACGCTTGAGGTATATGCATTTACATTGGTAGTCACTCAAAGCCAACGCGCATCGAATACACAAATAGCTTTAAAAAATTAAGGTGAGGTGAGGAAAATTTCGGAAAAAAATTTTTGAGGTGAGGTGAGGAAAATGTTTCAAGAAAAATTCAGGTGAGGTGAGATCAGGAAAAATTTCGCAAAACATTTTTGAGGTGAGGTGAGGTGAGGAAAATTTTTCTCCCAGAAAATTGAGGTGAGGGCGAGGCTAGTGAGGACAAACGCCCACCTCTGTCCAAGACGCTCCGCTCTATGGTCTCCTCGGAGCCCTCCTTGGTAGACATAATCTACTCTATGGGAAGCCGAGTTCACTGAGACATCGTCCAGCAAGGACTCCTCGCCTTTCTGCGGAGCACAGGGCTGCATACGCGCCTTTAACCTACCTACGACCAGTGGCGTCGCTAGGGTACGCGTCACTCGGTGCGGGAGCTCTTTACGTCACCCCGCCCCCCACCCCATGCCCCCGTTAACGGATACCTTTCCGTACCAGGCGATTCACGATAAATAAACATATTACACCACAATCAGAAATAAAAATAATGTGCCCTCGCAAAAGGCTCCTCATGTTGTTTTTGGCGTCATCGTGCCGCAGAGAACGGGAGGAAGCGGCAGTATTGGTGCGGCGCGTCACCCCTTCCGTCGTTCACACGGTGCGGACCGCACCCCCCGCACCCCCCTAGTGACGCCACTGCCTACGACCCAACAGTCTTCCTCCTTGCAACGCATATACAATGCCTCTCCCAGAGTGCCGCTGTACACAGCCCAGGTACACTGTGTGAACCCTCTATACTTCGAGAATGTTCTCTTCTGTTCGGACTGTTCTCAACTCTGAGTGCTTATGGACTAGCATTGCTTGTCGTGCTCGTTAGCCATTTCCTACTGCGCGTGTAGGACCCGGTTCCGCTCTAAAAACTAGATCACCAAGTGACTGGATTTGTGATTTGGCCGCCGTTACGGCAGGTAGGCCGCTCAATAACAACGCCACTCCATCATACTTGTTTGAACCCGTACCCCTACTACTCGTACGAAGCTTGACTGAAGAGGCACCATACGTTCCAATACTGCGCACCTTTACAATGTTTAGTTTGTGCTTCAGTGTGCATAGATGACATGAAGCCAAGAACAACAACAAGCATATGATGATGATGACATAGGATGTTTCACCTTTTACATGTGTGGCGTTAGATGAGCTATATGTGGACCAAGTAGAAATGGGTGCAGCATCTCACAGAAATGTCCTCAGGTATGCCTTCACAGCACAGCACACGCAAACACATATAAAGACGAAACTACGACGTGCGATAAAGCAAATCAGAGGTCGTGTGAAGCTCTATAAATAACTGGATCCCCTGATGGTCTGGACGCAGTAGCATTGCCCCGAGGTTGAGCGTTGCACAGGGTTATGAAAATAGCTTAAAATCGCCAGCCAGACTGAATGGCTTCCTGCTGATACTAGGCAACCGCATGACCTGGAAATATATGTGCCTTTTCGTTTTCTGTAGGTCACGATTTATAAGGAGACATACGTAGAGCCACATCATTGGACCGTGCAACATTTCTAGTGTTCTGGGAACAGCTTAAGCTCCATTCTGCTATTTCCTGTTTCAGAGTTTGCCGTTGGCATCCCTACGTTTTTAGGTAGCGTGGGCATCCGAACTCACCTGTCGAAAATCGTGGAAGGCCATGAAATCGGTGAGTACGTCGACCCAAGACGTATCGTATTTCAACTTTCATATTTCGTATTCTGTGCGCTGCTTTAAAATATTTCTTGTCTATTACTTATTTGCTACTTACACATTAGATGTATTATCCTCGTTACTTGTTTCATATAAAATCATTGGCGCAGAACACACATGAGCGCCGCGTGTGTACTGAATGCAAGGGCGGATATATAGGGGAGGGGTGTCTGGCTGTCCTGACCTCCCCCCTCAATTTGCGTCGTCACCGAGAGCTTCAATTGATCCTAGGCCGTGTATGGCATGCTGTCCTAGACCTAGCTGACACCTCTCCACAACCCCTATACATCTACAACACTGTGTTCACTGGCAGCCGCTTCAGCTGCCAAGTTGGAGCAGGGTCTAGGTGCTCCGGGTACCCTGTTGTGTGGGTGGAGGGTGAGGGTGAGGTGTGGGCGAGATAAGGATAGGAGCGGGTTTGTGTGTGTTGCTTCATATAGGTGGGATTGAGTCTGTCTGCGCTGATTGGCTGTCGTCATTGTTTTTGATGAGGCCCCTGAAGTGTTTGCCCGCAATAATTAATTTTGAAGTGTGCCCGCAACAATTAATGTCGTTAGTCAGACAGGCTGTCTGACTAACGACATTAATTGTTGCGGCCCGAATAGATAAGATATCACTACCCATACGTGTTGTATGAGGGGGTGACTGAATTTCCCCTTTGAATAGAGTGAGGGTGACTAACTCCGAGATCGCTCAGGTAAGGCTGTAAGCACGCGTGCACCCTTGCGTGCTAGCGAAAAGCGACCCAAAACCTCCACAACATTCCAGATCCATTATATTCTTCGGAGACGTTCGTGCCTTTGCGACAGCGGGGACCTCGACGGCGAATCTCCAAGAGAGCTCGAGACGTGGCCGGCGGAAGAATTATACTGTATATCCGCAAGAGTGACACTCCCGCGGAGTGTTCTAGTGGGAAAAAATGCAACACTTGCTCACGAGGCGGAAGTTCCACCGCGTCTTCCGCTTCCATTTGCATGACGTCGGAATAGCGTACTGGGTGCTGGATATGGTGCTGGAGTACTGGCGGAACGGAAGTGGCTGAGCGTGCCTGCAGGCATGGTATAGGTAATTTCGTGTGGAAATGACGTCAGTGTCAATGTTACTCCTCGTTTCCGTGCCTCGCACAGCTTCGGATCCCTTCGGATAGGTTTATACAAGGTGCCTGGTGATCACTGCGTATTGAAAATTGTTTCCCCAGTCGCTTCTGAAGCAGTATGAGTGGCTCTTAGGCTGTTGTCAGGGGCTGACTCTTCCATTCAGGAACAGTCACACCTTGACAACAGGACTACAATGCCAGGTATTGGCACAGCGACGGTAATGCTGCGCACTTTTCCTCCGTATGAATGTATGAAAGAATATGAAACCCACAACATCAAAAATGAATTTTTGACATTTTGATTTTGACTCAATTTTTATTTTCAGCGGCAGCTGGAAATCGAACAGTTTGTTTGTTTGTGCGTGTGTGTGTTAGGGTTCCCAGTGTCCGGATTTCACCCGAACAGAAATTCAAGGCTTGGTTCGGTGTCCGCGTGAAGGTGTAATCCGGACATAAATGTTCGGGAATTGGCCAAGTCGGAGTAAACACCTTACGACTCCAGTTTTTCGTTTGCGTCATCGTCCCCAAAAATTGAGCGATAGCAAAAATGAGCAATCAAAGCTACGTTGAGCCACATGAAGATACTGTAGAGGACCTATTATTGAACCCTCTGTGCCCAGTGCTCAGCTTTCAGCTCTCAAGAATTTGATACGGTACTTCACAGTCCACTTCGTCCAACCCAAGACGGGGCAAAAAATTGAGGGCGGCGTGGCAGTAACAGCTCCCCATAGAACGCATGAGATAGTTCACACAGCACTAGGCGCAATGCAAATGAAATTGACAGGATCAATAAAAATGCAACGTTTTGCATTCCAGCCGGCCAATCAGGGGCCTTCCTGCTTGTCTCGCCTTTCACCGAGACCGGGCTGCCATCAACTTCTACTGGTTTTCCGCCTGACACTCAGCTATTTGTAGTCTGAGATAACTAAAACAACGTTTGATTGAAAAAAGAAAGAAAAACTTTTCATACATCGTATTGATTCACAGGTCTATGTACACAAAGCACACTGCGCTGCGCTTGCAACCCCCCCCCCCCCCCCCCGGTGTTCTATATTGGCCAACGGCAAAGGTGGCAACCCTATAGTGTGTGCGTGCGTGTGAGCCTGTGTGCGCATATGTTTGTGTGTGAACGTGTGTGTGATCGAGCGTGTGGTTTTACGCGCGTTTGTGTCCGCGCGCGCGACCGTGTGTGAGCGTGTGCATATCTTTGTGTAAACGAGTGTGTGTGAGAGCGTGCATGAGCGTGTGTGTCCGCGTCCGAGCTTGTGCGTGAGTGCGTGCGCGTGAGCGAGCGAGCATGTGTGCGTGCACGCGTATGAGCCTTCGTGGGTGATAGCGTTGAGCTCATGCGCTAACGTGGCTGCAGCAAGCTATGACTTTTTTTTGCACGTCTTCTGCTGGAGTATTCTGGGGCGTGTCGCACGGGCACCTCCATGGCTAGAAGGTTTGTAACATAATGTAAACACACGCGCAAAGTCAGAGGTTCACGGTAGTTGGTCGACGATTTCAGAAGAGTCACTTCTTTTTTGCTTCTAGCGTTCCCGCATGCCTTTTTCGTATTTTATTCCAGCTATCGATGCATTGCTATACGGTCTTCCGAACTTTGCAGGAAAGGTGTTCTCGTTCTTCGCATGCTTCGAGTCCATCCTTCCAATTGCTGGAGAGGTCGTATTCACCAAGATCTTCCAGTGGTCTCTTGACTTCTTCCCAGGAATGGTGTACCTCACAGCAGCTGCCCTTTCATTCTGCGCCGTTCTGTTGCTCGGGTAATATTGCATTATGTGTTCCTTCTTGTTTTTTTTTCTTTGTTTTCGACAAAGAACATTTCCTGTACCTACGTGCATTATTACACTAGTGGTACTTTCTACACAGCACGGCGAGGACGGTAAGTTTCTAGGAGGCATGATGATGATGTGTAATTATGTATATTTGTACACATCTACAAAGTGTTTTAGCTTTTAGCTTCACCAGCTTCTTAAAGAGATAGTTTGTACCCTAACGAACCTGAAAAAAAAAAAAAAAAGAAACTTGCGGGACGTGTGCAATAGACAATGAACAACTACCCGCCAATCGCTTTCGTTCGAAATCGACATATTTTCCGCGTTTTCAGTATTTACTTGTGGGCATCGGCTTTCGGCAGCGCGGCCGAGCGCCGGGGGAGGAGCATATTACGTGTGGGGCGGTCGGCTCGCGTGACGTTGCTTCGGGGCTGGCGATAGGAAGCCACATCTCGATGCCGAGGAAACGGCACCGCCCTCTTGACGTCCCACCACCTTTCCCTTCCCGAGAAACATGCCGCCTAATCAGGCAGGCAGACCTCTCGGGTTCCTCCCAACGACACTCCTCCTCCCCTCTTGACGTCACATTGTTCTCAGACAGACGTCCTTCTCCGCGGGAAAGCCTACTTGCGTGGATCTCGTTGCTTTCAGATGCTTCCAATAAATCATGCCTCCGACGAAGGTCACACACGCGCCCAAGGCATACGCGTATGGCGGGCTAGTACACGGTCATGTGAGCAAGTGCTCAATGGTGGCTGGGGCGCTGACCAGAGGCGTCGGAAGTCCTTCACGGCAGGGGGGGGGGGGGGGGAGCCCTAACCTAACCTAACCCAACCTAGAAGAGAGCACTACGGTGCATGGTTCTAGATTGAGAAGTGCGGCAAATACAAAAATGGGAGCCACTGCTGCGCTTACTAGACATGATTAGTCCAAGCAATCCGATGATTATAGAGAAGACCATCTCGCGTTCGTGATTACCTTGAGGCGAAAAAGAAATTGGCATTAGAACTGCAAAACTGAAATACTTGTTGATGGTTTCATTAAATGCGGTAAGACAAATTTTTAGACGTACGTACGTAAGCGGTGGCGTGTTTCTTTATTTTTTAGAATAGAATAGAAAAAAAGAAGAACGAAATGGAAACGTAGGTCGCACTGATGCGACCAGCTGTTCCATGACCCTGATGTGTTGTTCCATTCCTTGATGTGTGAAAGCAATGAACGATTTAAAAGATTACTGCAGCACGTATGTTCTTGAGGTAGTTCGCCAGGGCACAGGCTATTGGTGCTGCTTTGGCCAGCTCCCCAGTACCTTCTCAGCACTAAAATGTCGGCTGCCAAGTATAGTAAGGGCGTTCTTCAGTGTTTGCCGACTAGAGTCGAAGCGTCGGCAGGTGACCAGCACGTGCTCCGAGTTCTCCACGGTCCCGCAAGTTGAACAGCTCGGCGATCCAACGACACATATCTTATAAAGGAATGCTGCTGCGAACGGGACGTTGAGTCGCTTTATCTTTTTGTTCTCGCCAAACGTACAATGACCACGTCCGGAAAGGGTGTCATTGTTGCTGCTCTAATAAGGCTCTGTCGAGTGTTCTGGTCATGGCTCAGGCAAAAACAGTCTGATATGCCACTCGAGTCATTAAAAGACCAGCGAACTCTCATTAAAAACTCGCCGCAAGATAAGAGCTTCTCTTTCTAGCCACGAATGCTTCCCTGAGTTGATCAAAAAGAAGGCGGCGTCCTTTCCTGGAGAGAAAATCTGCGTTTTCTTGTACCGTGGTCTAAGCAAGGCTACTGGCGTGTCGCTGCTCTTCGCGTAGGAGCAGAATGGCTCTGCGTAGGAGGTCCCCACATACAGTATCACGTAGGATGGTTGGGGGATAGTACCTATGCGGGTGAATTTCGTCTTCTACTTTTTAAACCGGTGTTCATTTGCATTCTGCGGTAACAGAACTGAAAGCGAATCTGTCTCGGATTAGACTTACGGATGAAACATGGGGTGGCGGGACCCTCAGAGCGAAAGTTCGGGACGTGTGCCCTGTGATACTTATTTCGGTTGTATTTCGCACATTCACTTTGTTATGCAACGAAATCTATTTTGGCAGGTAGGGGGGGGCTCGAGCCCCCCCTACCTGCCACGGACCGACCCACGCAAATCGTGCAAATCTGAGGAGAAAACAATATATGGGGGGGGGGGGGGGGGCAGTGTGACGATCGCGAAAGTTCTTGCAGATCATGGCGTCCATCTAAGCAGCACTTTTGAATGGTTTTCAATGTATGAGCTTTCCAAAATACTTCCAATCTCGTGACACCACCTCATTGGTAATGGCAGCCTGTACATGTAATCGTATTGTGAACGTCCAAATCAACTCTTTTTTTCATCCACACTTTGCAGTGTGCACAAGTATGTGTGTGTTGTCGCACACAGGATCAGCGGGGTGGGGGGCGAGTTTTCGTATCGAGCCCCCCCCCCCCCCCCCCCCCTACCTTTGGAGGTTTGGCTACACCACTGATCATGGCTGTCTCACGACGTAGATCGGTTCAACCAACCACTTTTTATCAGTTAGCTTTGCGGGCGATATAGAACACATTTCGCGTCGGAGCTGCTAAAAAGGATTGGTTAGCGGGTACCGTATTTGCTCACATCTTGGACGCACTCGCGTATTGAACGCACCACAACTTGAGCGCCGAAATGCTGGTACTTTTTGTTCCCCGCACATTACACGCACCCCGACTTTAGTAGCATACGGCCGGATCGTGAACGACGAATGCGACGGACATCGAGGAGTATTGCGTCCACGCCAGGGGCGGATACAGACCCTCGCTTTTTTTTTTTTTTTTGGGGGGGGGGGGGGCTTCTTTGTTGAATCCCGTAACTGGGAAGGGGAGAGGGGAAACCTAATGGGTAACTTAGCGTTAAGAGCGCAATCCCCCCTGGATCCGCCACTGGTTAACGCTTGAGAACGGAAGACTGTTTGACATGGGGGGGGGGGGGGGGTGAGAACCGCGACGCCCGATGCCGGGGAGATCGCCGCGGGTTCCCATTTCCCCCGCGTATTGAACGCACTTCCTCAGTGGCACGATGATTTTGGGTAAAAAATGTGCGTCTTGTACGCGAGTAAATACGGTACGTAGTACGCTACAGATAGTACCTTTTTTGCGCAGAATACGTCCCTAAAATCATCGACAAAAATGAAGTGAAAAGTGAATTGTGTGCAAACGAGCGATGGAAGTGCTTTGCGGTCTTATTAGCCTCTCCCTTGTAGCTTTTCGCCTCCACCTCCCACCAGGCACTTGGTGAAATAAACTTTATTAATATTATTATTTCCTCGTATGTAAAGATGTCCCTATTGTACTGATAACACTTGCTTTTTTCTTTTGAATCGTAGGTATTGCATCCACATTTCGAGTCATTCATACGCTCCAATGGATGAAGAGAACGAAAGCATTTGTGAAGACAATTGCAACATCAACACCTGAGCGTTTCTGCTGAGTGCTATGTGTGAGAGTGAGCCAAATTCTGGTATTTTAGAGAGAAGGCATAAAAAAGAGCCTGCTACATGAGAGAATCCAAAAACAAAGAGGTGCAACCAGATAGAACGCAATATGTGCTGACGCAAAAATACCATAAGTGAACATTGCGTGCTTCCATGAATTTTCCAAAGGCGTCAGAAGGCGCATAACTCCATGGTTTCAGATTCTCCAAGGGTAGATGACGTCATCCGGAGTTTCGGCGTCTCTCTCCTGATAACAGCGCGAGCACCTCCGTTCCTCGCCGAACGTTGGAAGGGTTTGATTTCTACCAGCAACTGTGGAGAGGAGACTGAAATGGGGGAGACTCTTTTCGGCTGTAGTTCGAGTCACACGGGCTCCGCCTCTCGGCGAACGTCATATGTCACGTGAGAAGGTCGCTTCTGCCCGCGCGCTGGACATGTGCTCGTAGTTTTATAAGGTAAATGTGTTTTACGCGCACTACTGCATAGCCTTGCTGGATGGACATGAGACGAGTTTGGTTAAAACCGACAGAGGTTCGCTACACTGAGTGCATTCAGGTGGTTCTTCCTCTCGAGCGAAACCAGGAAGTGTCTAGCCGCTTGCCCGGGCAAAATAGGAAAACCGACCGGTGATAGCGCTGGGTATCTGTCACTCAAATAGTTCATACGGCAAGGAAAGGTTTTGTTCGTTTATTAAACCAAGCATATCATTCCAGATTGCAAGAAGAAGAGTAACTCGTTCACTGGTCTTCGCGGGCAAGATGCGCGGGGGGGGGGGGGGGGATATATTTATTAGACCAAATAAAAAGGGGGAGGAAACGCAAGATGGGGATCAGTGTTTGCCGAACGGCAACACAAGAGCTTGCTGCTGAACTTCGGAAATTTTGCGATCCACAACTACAAATCGCAAGAGGACTGTTCTGAACTCCTTGAACTTTATAATATCTATATCTGGAAATTCGGAAGCACGTACAACAACAATAATAAATGATAGAGAAGTTATGATGGTGTGCCGTGTTTACCCCTGGTAGCCTCAGGACACCTTCCCTACTTCACCGAGACTAATATGAGAGTAAACACGTTACACGTACAAAAGTTACACATAGCCATGATAGTCTATACTATTTTGTGAAGTAAGATAAATGTGAAAATCGCCGTGCATCGAATACATAACGCTGAATTCGAGAAGCCGTAATGGGGTAACACGCCTCGAACAGAGTACACAGGCAACAGCGTAAATAATGTTTCATGACGTGTTGGAAGTGCTGACTGTTTCAACGGAACATTTAACGCAATGTTTATCGTGTTCTCAGTCTGACGGGCTGCGTACATATAACCGCTCTTAATACCTTTTTTGGAGTGAGAACTCCCCAAAAAATCGCATAAATTGCCCTACTTGCAAACAGTTCTGCCGCTGTGCACATACCAATCTTACCTCCTCGCCTTTACTCATCCCTTGCTCTCTCTGTCTCTCCTCACGTGACATATGACGCACGCCATGAGGCGGAGCCTCTGTGACTCGAACTACAGCCGAAAAGAGTCTCCCCTGAAATCACCTGAAATGGACCTTCGAGGAGCAATGTTGCCAGGCGCATCGCCGACTACACACCCTATGACATCATAGGGCACGACATAACGCATAATGGCATGACGTCACATGGCATAAATTCGATAAGCTTGCAAACACAGAAATTTTAGTGCACAGTGGCACTTTAGCGGCACTGTTGCCTTCAGTGTCTCGGTAGTAAAAAGAAACATGCATACCGCAAAGCTGCTAAAGCTTACTCCACGACTGCCTCACGAGCAAGCGCTTTTTCATTTCATTTATTTCACCTTAAATGCCGTTGCGGGCTTTACATAAGGGAGTGGAGTAAATTGACAAAGCAATTTGAAAATTTTCGCACAAACATGATGCAAACTTGAAGTTAAAAAGAAAAATAATAATTGAAAATAAAGGAAAGCCACAAATAGTTAGACACCATACATAATAAGTTATTAATGCAAAAAATATGAATGCAGAAGTGAACCTTGTAGTAAAACACATTAGCAAAGAAGATATGTTGACAAATGGGAACGAAATGAAGCACTGTCCGGTATGTTTATTAGTGATTCGGGTAGACCATTCCATTCACTTATTGCGAGAGGTAGAAATGAGTTAGAGTAAGCTAATGTTCTGCATTGAGGACGTCTTATTTTGTATGGATGATCAATGCGAGACGACACATAGTCAGGCGAAGGTGATGGTAAATGCTGTGTAGCAGTGTGAGACGTGCAACCTTGCGACGGATGTTAAGTGGAGGTAACTGAAGACTAGATTTCATTTCTGTTACGCTGGAGTGACGAGAATGATTAGAGCATATGAAGTGACAGGCACGGTTTTGAACACTCTCGAGCTCACGGGAAAGATAGTCTTGGTGAGGGTTCCAGATGGATGAGGCATATTCTAACTTACTAAGGATGAGTGATTTGTAAGCCAGTTTCCTTACTGTGATGGGAGCATGTTTTAGATTGTGCCTGAGATAGCTGAGGGTTCTGTTAGCGTAATTTAATATATAATTTTCTATAATTATATATATTATATAATTTTCCTTAATTACACCATGATTATACCTTACCTACATTACTAACCCGTAACCGTCATAAGTTCGGGAGTGCTACCACCCAAAGGCACAGCCTTATATGCTGCTTTTGCTCTCCTTGAGGTGACCTATATGCCTCATCGTTTAACTACCTTTGTTGTATCTGTCTTCACCAAAAACAGCACTGCTCCGCCGTCCCCGCACACCATTTTATATTTCCTTAATGGGAGCTCTGCTAACATTAATTCAGATGGCGTGTTAAAATTAATTGATACTCTGAAGTTGTCTACGTCCGGGTTTGATAATATCGAAGGGGGATTTGTGTCTGTCCGTCCATCCGTCCGTGCCTCTCAGTTCGACTTGTCTTAATCTATGTTAATGGCTTATGAGCGTGTTTAACATCTAACATCAAACTACTGTATTTGCTGATGACTGCGTAATTTATTGTTAAGTAACCTCTCGTGAAGACTATGTTCTACTACAGGAGTGTCTTAACAAAGTAAGCAGTTGGTGTGCTGATTGGCAAATGCCGTTGAATATCAACAAATCTAAAATAATCAATTTTGTGGGTAACCGAATGCCATTGGGTTTCCTTATTCACTTAACAAAGTTCCTTTACCACACTTGGATAACTATAAATGCCTGTGTTGAGTTTTCTTTCAATATGTCTTTGGCAACACACATAAAATCACATTATTTCCAGTGCTAATCAACCACTCAGTTATGCCTCAATCTTAAAATTGTTCCACCTCACTTCAAACGTGTTTCGTTTCTCCCACTCGTCAGACCGACCACGGACTATGCTTTGGCCATATTTGGGACATGTTCCAACATTATCTTATCGATCCCGTCGAAGCTGTCCTGAACTCCGCTTCCAGATTTATCCTATGTAACTGTGATTTTAATGCATCCACAATGGCAATAAAAACCGAACCTGACGTATTAAGTCTTTCAATTCAGCTTCCTGACTGTGTTTCTTATACAAAATGTTTCTTCGCTCTTCATCTGTTTCGACTTTTGATGTCTCTGCCCCGCTTAGATTGTTCTTTTAAGTTAAAGTGTCCTCCCTGTCAAACACTAGCTTTTTCAGAAATCTCTCGTGGCACGTACCATGAAAGAACGGAACTCTCTTCTTCAACTCAGCACAAGACTAAAACAATTTAAAGACGTGCTTTTTCATTATTCACTCACGTGTAACACCTGATTATATTTTGTATTCTACGCTTGCTCATTTATCAACGTCTACAAACATTTTGTGAATGTTATCATTTTTTGTTGTTGCTGTTAATTTAGTTTTGATTGTTGTCGTGTCAATATGTGGTCATGAAGAGTTACGTATACCCTTTGTATATCCATGACATATGTCCAACTTCTTTCTCCAATGCCCTCTTTGGGCCCTGAATGTACCTAAATAGCACAAATAACTGAATATTTAAAATGCTGAATATGTAATATATGCATGTGCAATACAAGAAATAAAGGCACCAAACATCTGCTACATTGTCCGAATGTAATTGAAAACAAAACCTGAAAACATGTACTGCAGTTGATCCCAAAATGGTCAAACGTGAGCCAACCACAAAATATCAATTGTCCAAGCATGTGCTGGGATGGGGGGAAGCCATGCCCTGTTGACATTAGATGGCAAAAGTGTAATTTCCTCAAGTTGACTGATGAAGCATGCGCCGCAGCATAGCTCGCTAGTCGAAATATGCACCTTGAATGAGTACCGCATGAACTTTAAAAATTTGTAGTCCTCCACGAACAGCAGCCTCCAGAATGGGGAAGTACGGGTTGCACCTTCACATACTTTGTTCTGCATTACGCATTGTTGCTTAAACGAGTAATGATTACTATAGAGCCACTCCGAAGGGGGTGCAGTGAGAAGGGCAGCCACTCAGGGTACCTTGTCCAGAGTGGATGTCCGAGGGCAGGGGTCCTGGAAAATTGGCAATCAAGCGAGACTAGATAATTTTTGTTGTTGAATTTACGGTAGGGATCTCATCATTCACAGCTTCACTCTTTTCATATGAAATTATTCTGAAGAGTTTAAGAGCAGACCATTTATGCAAGAAACTGAATCACCAGTCATATATGTGGAGCTAATGATGCACAAATATTCCTGCACCTAATTTTTTTTCTGGTTATTATGAAATCTTTGGAAAGTACTGCTGTAAATAGTCAACCAGCCCCAGGTGGAAGTTGGCCTCAGGATTGCTGTGTCTCATATTTTCGATTCAAAGTAACACTGATGCTGCCACAATGCTGCTTCTAATCATATAATTAGACACGAGTTACACGAAATACACTGTGGCATTGCTGTGAAGTTCAACCCAAAATGTTGGTATATTATGCACCAGGGTTGCGGAATGAGGTCACCCATTCCATTCCAATTCCATTCTGAGGAATGGAGATTTGTGAAAATTCTATTCCTTTCAATTCCTCGGAATGGAAAGCTGTGGTCAATTCCCACTCCTGGAATGGCTTGGCAACCCCATTCCATTCCTTTAATTCCATCAATAAAAAGAGAAAGGACCGGTAACTGTACTGGATAGCCCAGTAGTGTTAGAGGAGATTGGCATTACCCAGCCAAGTTCAACCCACCAAGACAAAGACAAGGTGCGGAGAGGTTCCTAACATCACAACAACATTGATGCACTAGTAATTGCGATGATAAACATTTTTTAAAAATTTGGACATGTAAGCAATCTTGCTGATCAGTGATATCGTGTGTTCCGGTTCACAAACATGAGGATGAGGTGCTGGAAAGATGTGCCCGATACCCAACTTCGCTGTGCAGTCATAATATGCGAAACTGTGGAAAATACTCGTTCTACATCTGCTGAAGCTGTGCGGAGGCCTGAGTGACCGCAGATTGTTTCCCTGTATTATTATTTTCGAAACGAAGGAGAAAGGAAGCCCCATTTATACATGCCGAATATTCAACAATATTATTTTGCTCTTGACCGTGTGTACAGGTGCGGTGCGTGTGTGCAAATTCCAATTCCATTCCTGCAAAAAAATGCCTAATTCCATTCCCATTCCTTTCCTAGGACAGTTTCCGCCATTCCATTCCAATTCCATTCCAGGCTGTGATAAATCTGTAATGATTCCGGAATCATTCCAACTCCGGAGCGGCAACTCCGCAAATTTCTAAAACAACCCTCAACAAAACATTTCAACCACTGAGGTCTCATCAGGGGAACATTCCGCGCACACAACCCATTTGGTCTGCTCTCGGTAAAAGAACATACCCTTTTGGAATACTCTGTAATGTACCTTTGTGTTTGTGAATGTGGTTGTGTAACCGTAAAGACTAACAACGAACAGGACAAGCAAATAGCCTGCAGTAGGAATAGGTTTGGGTAAGGTTTGGGTTCACACCTGCCCACTTTCTCCACCAACTCCAACCGCCGTCTTACGACCAAATTGGAGACAGTGCCATATCAGCATTCACATTTACCAGCTCGGCAGCTCCAACCATCGACAAATTTTGCGACTGCTCATTCGACGATAGGGCTATATTCAGGGTCTGACTTTTTCGGGTTAAACCCGAAATCGGGTTATGCCCTCCTGAATCAGTTTCGGACCAATTCGAGTTGAATCCGATTTTCTACCCGAATTCCAATCACGTATTACAGTGTATCATGTATCACGTACACAATTTAGTAGCAATCTATTGACATGTCTGATGAAAATAATATCTGCGCGCAACAATAAACTATGCGAAACAAATTTAATGTTACATCATGTGGTGTTTGTGACTATAAATCGCGAGGAATGCATGTTTGATCAATATGTGCACCTCTTTAACTGTAGGCCACTTGTTGGACAGAAAGGAAAAGTAACCGCCCAATTGAATCATTTGCACCTGATTTCCCCCCCCCCCCCCCCCCATAATTCATAATTAATTCGGAGGATGTGGAGAACATCTGAAATTTCAACGTCATCGAGAATAGACTTCTGCTTCCGGAAAGACGTCATGTGTAGATCACCTGCCAGTGCTCCTTCTGGTAATTGGCTAGAACACCACCAACTTTCTGGAGTTTCCAGTCGGTGAACGATTTGTAGCAACCCAAGTTGGTCGTGGTTGATGGTGCCGGCCGACTCGGACCAACTCCAAAGTTGGTCATAGTTGGTGGAGAAAGATGGCCCGTGTGAACACAGCCTCAGATCATTATTGCGTTCGGTCGACAGGTGAACGTAGCTCAGTCTCAGGGTTTTGATTACGGATGTCAATCATCACCAGATTGCCTGCTTTCTTGCCATCTGAAAGTAGGTTAGAAAGTAGGTTAGGTTTTGTCTGTCTGTGTCCCCTGCACTGGGGTTTTATCACTTTTAGAATCTGAAAGTAGCTCAGTCAGTCAACACAAGAATTCATCACTAGCGGTACACTAGCTGACTAAAAAATGGTTAAGGCCCGTTGAAAATATCCCCAATACTACAAGGTACATCTATTTGTCCCAGCGTGACCTTTGTGCCACATTCAATGCTCTTGCGTTGTGGCAATTTCTCTCGAGCTGGCATTTGATGGCAACACTGTTTGAGTTGAATGGCTGTAGGAGCGTATAGCATCAACGACATTTCTGGCCTTCTTGCACATATCACACATGAAAAGGGGTCATAGGTAGTTTTGTTCGTTTCCTTCGTCGGTAGTGATGGGTCGAGAATGAATTATTCGTTCTCGGTGAACGAATCACTAGTTTGAACTGAGTGAACCGATTCACCTCCCTAAAAAGGATTCGTTAATTGATTCACCTTCAATGAGGGTCCTCGGGAGGTTCTCGGAAGAACAGCCAATTAGTACACACAAATATTTGCTTGCATGCTGGCACACAGTGCAGAGAGTCACCGTGAAGGTTTTCTATTATTGGTGTTGTGAATGATGATCAGAGCTAGGCAAATTCTCCATGACTCTTTGTCCTCAACTCAATTTCCGGCTTCATAACAGCTTTGTCAATATTTATGATTGTTTTCACATACCTGAAGTCATCTGGAAAGTGAACAGATCTCATCATTTCAAGGGCATACCCTCTCCTATAGCAGAATCATATATATATATATATATATATATATATATATGTTCAGAATCTGCTGGCATGTGTTTTCTGTAGATCTTATAGCATCCATAACACAGATTTCTACAACTTTCCGGCTGTATCGATAAGCTCTCAACACAATTCATGAGAATGAATAGCTGTGAAATAGACGTCCACTTCCTCGAAATAACGAGCGACGTTCAAACGCATTCGGTATCAAAACTGCGGATGTCTCAACTGCTTTATTTAAAGCTTTCTATAAACACAAAGGTTTGACACATGGAGGTCATCCTTCTGTCAGGAAATTTTTGGAGACTAAAATATTGTCGTATATATGTTATACATTCACAAGCTGCTTTGCTTTGATGAGTGTGTTTGCAGATATCGGTGTGATCAAGACACTTGACATTCCGCCACACTGTTATGTGAGGCTGCTTTTGTTTGTGGGTACTGCAACAGAGGTTGAAGGTAGTAGCACACTGCTTGGTACCAACTGTATACAGCTGAAATGTACAGATGTGCTGCACCACTCACAGTCACGTGGTCTACATATCTCACCGGGTGCCATCCCCATATACTCAGGGGCGCAATTAGGTGTCATTTGGGACTACCTACGAGGTGCTACTGCTGTTACCAAGTCCTGCAACATACTTCAGAGGCAAGACAGCGTGTCATCTTTTTCTTTCACAAATAGAGTACTGTTTCCGTGGCTGTGTGCGTGTCATGTCTTGGACAATGGTCAAGACAAGTGCAGTTGTACAGCAACAATGGTCCACCTCGCGCCATACGCTACTGCATGTATTGAAACACAGCAGTGTGAATCTGCCTTTCATCATCTTTGACATACAACATTTTATGTTAAAGCAGCACATAATAATTTTGACCTTTCTAAAAGGAACGTCGAATATTTTTTATTACCGCATGCGCTCCACCTATTACGAGCCTATTGCACGTCCATTCTGACTCGAATTTGTAATCAAAGTCAAGCGGATGCATTTCTGTCTCTTACAAGGACCCCCAAGGCCACACTACGCAAAGAAGGATGGGCGAGCAGCTTCCGTTCCTCTTCCATGACAGCTTTCATCGTGTCTGTATGTACAGTCTATGATCTCCGATCTCCAGCTCAGTGCTGCGTCCATTGGATTGACTTGATGTCGATTCCGTCTTGAAGCATCTCCCACAATGGACTCATCTCTCTCAACTTCCGTACTTCTTCCACACACTTGCGAGCGGTGTACACCACTTCCTCTTCCGAGGTGAAACGTCCGAGCCCGAAGCGGATCGACGAGTGAGCTAGATCCTCGTCAGCCCCGATGGCCCGCAGGACGTAGGATGGCTCCAAGGAAGCAGACGTGCACGCTGACCCCGACGACAGAGCCACATCCTTGAGTGCCATTAGCAGACTTTCACCTTCAACAGTTGAAAACGAGAGGTTGACGCAGCCCGGGTAGGTCTCGTGTGGATCGCCATTGCGCACCACGTGAGTCAGTTCTCTGGTTATGAGCGAAACCAGGAGGTCTGCGAGACGCGCTACGTGCCTGTGATCGTAGGCCATCTCACGTGCGGCTAATTCGCAGGCAGCACCCAGACCGACTACCAGTGGTGTGGGTACCGTCCCACTGCGTATACCACGCTCTTGGCCTCCTCCACTTTGAAGAGCTTCCACTCGAACCCTGGGTCTCCTGCGCAGGTAGAGAGCTCCAACACCTTTGGGTCCGTATAGTTTATGTCCACTGATGGACATGAGGTCGATCTTCATGTCGTCCACGCTGAGCGGTATCTTGCCCACAGCTTGCGCAGCGTCTGTGTGGAAGAAAATGCGGCGTTCGCGGCATAAATTACCAATGGCCGCTATAGGCTGGATGACCCCAATTTCGTTGTTAATTGCCATGACTGATACGAGCACAGTGTCTGGTCGGAGAGCGGCCTCAAGTTCATTGAGGTCGACAAGACCGTTCTTCTGAACCGGTAAGTAGGTGATCTCGAAGCCCTCAGCTTCCAGTGCGCGACACGAGTCTAGAACGCACTTGTGCTCAGTTTGGGTGGTGACAACGTGTTTCTTTTTCTCGGCGTAAAAGCGTGCCACACCTTTTATGCAAATATTGTTTGATTCTGTAGCACCGCTGGTGAAAATTATTTCTTTCGGTTGGGCACCGATGATGTCGGCGACTTGGCAACGCGCTTTCTCCATGGCAGCTTCACTTTCCCAGCCGTAAGCATGTGTGCGCGAATGTGGGTTACCGAAGTTCGTGATCAGGTACGGGAGCATTGCGTCAAGAACACGCGGGTCCAGCGGCGTGGTGGCCTGAACGTCCATATACAGAGGACGGAGCTGCTGCTGCTGTTCTTCAGCTTGCTCGACAGCATCTTCTCCAAGAAGCTTAGAGGGAATTGAACACAGCTCACGAGCAGAAATTCGTGGTTTTGGAACAAGAATCGACAAATGACGCAAAAGACGCGACATGATCACGAAGCAGGTGATGTTGTTATCGTAATGCGACACACTACGTCGTGCGCGAAATCAGAAACATGCACGCTGCCATTGAAGTTTAGGAGATAGCGCTAATTCTACCACCATCCATATGCGTCTTTCCTTCACGTTTTTCTCCTCCTTTGCTTGCGCGCGGATTACTTTTCAACGGTGGGCACTGGTCTACTGATTGAAGAGAGTTTTACACTGCCTCAAAGGTAGGTATGAAAATGTGTAAAACCTAACAAGTACAAAGGAAGCAAAATAGTGTGAAGCATTATGAACAAGCACTTTGAATGAATATCGCAGGAGCCGTGCTGTGAGCCTACGTCACGCACCTCAAAGGAACTAGAATAACCACATGAAAACACATGAAAACCAGAGATAAGATGCGCCGAAAACAAAAGTAGTGCGAGGGTATCGGCTTTTCATGGGCATTCAATGCTATAGATTGTTTGATATTTGATACCGTTCTCCGTTACGGATGGATGGCGATGGTATATAGACCACACTACGCGCCCGGAAACCTGCACTGCTGCTGCACTGTTTCCACGGTAGCACGCACGATGTCGCCCCGATCATTTTCCGGCCCACGTCGGTGTGTTTGCCGGCAATCTTTTTTGCCGCGGTTATCATTCAAAGGTCTGTGCGTGTGCGCGTATGTTGTATGTGTGCTGTTATCCAGGCTTCCAGCTGTCCGATGCTGCGTTCAGTGCGAAAGAATGACACCTCACCGACTGTGGACACAAATACGCAACGTGAGAAACCAACGTGATACAACAAATCCGCAGTGACGTGCGTTGAAACCTTAGTCTGCGCAATTGAATATGAATAAACACGCGCATAAAGTGACAGCTAGAACTTCGCTATGCTCTCAACTTTCCTCTGGAGTGGTAGTGTTTATGTGGATTTTGGTTATTGTACCGTGTGTGCCGGTGTGGTGTACCGGGGACCCTGACAGTGTAGCCAGCCTCGCAGAGTTGGCGTTACTTCGGTATCAACCGCACTTAAAGGATACCAACAATGTATCGGACGCGTTGCTATTGCTGCTTAAGGCCTTAAGGAGTATCCAAACTTCCAGTGATTTCAACGAAGCAAACTGTACATCACGCGCCATTGAAGCTGGCCTGAATAGCTCGCTCCTCTGTAAAGAAGGCTCACAAGTGAGTGCATTTCAGTGCATAACGCAGTGATTTGTCCTGACACCCCCTCCCGCCCTTTCCCAAATGTTTGGTAACCCCCCGCCCCCTTCCCATTCTTTCCTGTGTACCCCTGCAGTGAGGGGGGGACTTTGTTTCAGCCTGGCACAAATGTCAACAGATGTACATAAAGCTGTTTCAGCATAACTACAATAATGACCCACCACCACCACCATGCTTGTGATTCTGAATAAGCCACTGAGCTGAAGTTAAAGCGAAACTGCCACCATCTCTGCACGGTACATGTATATCACCGGACTTAGAGCTCACTACATAATCAGGTATAGCATGAAGACTCAGCTCGTTTACGTTTTTTGTTTCCTATCCTTTTATGCGTAACACGTTACACGCTCTGTTTGAGTGCAGTGGATTTTTCTTGCAGGTTCTTTTTCTCACTACACCGTATGGCAGAAGGCAATCAAATCCGAAGAAAAATATTTGACACTGAACTTTAATTTTTTTTTTTCTTCTATAAAGGATTGAAACAGTCACGTTACACGACATGGCTGGCAGCCTAAAACACGCCACTTCGTCACGGAAACAACAAAGCGCAGTTACATTTAAGCAAATTTGAGGATCCGTGTGGCGTAGAAGTTCTTAACATCGTAATTTTGCAGACATGTACACATTCTTTAGGAGTTACTTTCATGCTCACATGATACTCATTTCAGTTTTGAAATATGTGCTCTCAAAGCAGTGGCGGTCCCAAGGGGGTGGTGGAAGTGGTGGTGGGGGGGGCGGTCGCCCCCCCACCAATAGCATAGCCTGGTCCAGTTTCCATCTCTTTCCTTGTGACACTCTCAAGGAGAACGACCTAAATAGGATCTTTAATGGATTACCAGTGATAGGATTTCGTGCGAGAAAAGGTTGAGCCGATGTCCAGAACACCTCCCCCCCTCGCACCCAAACGGATAGCGACTGGCTAAAGGCTCGCAGGCGTCGCAGCCCCCCCCCCCCCCCGCCAAAGTACTTCGCTGGGACCGCCCCTGTCTCAAAGTATCTCATCGTGACAGTATCATCATGGCCCTCACATGTCTGGAAGCTGGTTTGCAAGCTACGACATGCGAGACCGCTTCATTTCATAACAGAACAATCGTTCGAAGTGTATGCCGACGCATGGATTGTTAACCTGTAAGCCACATTGGCCGCAATTACGTACTCCGAACTTATTCTACTATTCCGTAACTTAAAAACCCGAGACTAGAGGACAAAAAAAATGACAACACAGACAAGGTTGAGACCTTGTCTGTGTTGTCATTTTTTTTGTCCCCTAGTCTCGGGTTTTTAAGTTATGGATCTATACCACCGCTTGCTACCTCTCTATCCTCACGTTATCCTACTGTGTCGCTGGCAGGGAAAGTTGTTCCTGACGACCCGACTGAAGCATTTGAGATTGACCCCAGTTTGCGTACATATCGGTCACGTATCTAAACAGCTCAGCATGCACATTCTAGCCTCCAACTACAGGCACTCTCACAGGCACTCTCACAGGCACTCTCACAGGTACTCTCACAGGTACTCTCACAGGTACTCTCAAGATAGGGTAACAGTTACTTTCCATCTTGTTTGTGAGGTAGAAGGTTTGTGATAAAACTAAAATGAATAGAGAGTGTTGCGAGCTATACTATATGCTGAAGGGTGTGTAATACACTACATATTCATATAGAAATTGCCCTTTCGAAAGTCCAGCTGTTTGTCAATAAATCGTTAAAATTAAAAATGCTACTCTCCTAACGTGTTGAATGACCTATGCCGCCTGCTAAGCCTTTATGCGTGTGTAGCAGGGTTTGCATAGTTTCTCTTGCAGTCTAAACACAGTTACCATATTTATTTTGTTGCTTTTAATTTACGCATCGATTTATCGCTATATACCTAGGGCCTTATGTATAGCCATAGCAGGCACTTTTATTGTACGTACTTTAGCAAATATGCCCTCTGTTGTTAGCTTCGAAGCTACGGTGATCCCATAAAAGGAAAACAAAAAAAGTAATGGTGTATCACCACTATTGCTATTTATTGCACAAATTCAGAAGCTCAGAGCTTTTTGTAGCGCAAACAGTTTTGTAGCATACCATACTGGATCTTAGCTGAAGTAGCCGGACTGTTCATCTGATTCACATGTGAACACAGAATACATAGTTGACCAAGGTTTCGAAGTCTGCCGTACCAGTAGAATTATTTACGGAGTGTAAGAAATGCGGTGCATTATTGTGGGAAACCCTGTATATATGCGCACTCAGCTTGTAAATGCCAGCAATAATAGCTACAGCTGCTAAATTCCAGTGTGGAACAGCAAAATTTTAGAGCAAGAAGTAAAGAAGGCAACCAGTACGAATTATACTAATTGAGGAATAGATTGCCACTATGTTGGCCACTGTGTATCTGGTCAATGACACTCCGGAATTATTAATGGCAACATCTGTGTGACAAGAAAAATGGCACAGGGCAATCCATTACTTTTTATACCATGTTGTGAACCACTGTTCACTTGACATTTGAATGACAGTTCTAATAGTCTCATAGGGACGTGCAGGCGATGTCGGGACATCGTCGTGTTAAGGGTCTCCAGCTTTATTCCAGCTTGCTAATGTCTGCGCGCATGGTAAAGTTTCTCGAGTCGCGTTCGTGGTCGGTTTGTTCTGCTGCGTCTGGTGCACAAAATTGCAGACGCTTTTTCGGCCGCTATCTCGTTGCAAAAGGTCAAACATGCACTGCAGCCAAATTTTTGAGACTTCGGGCTGATGTATTTAGCAGTTAATTCATGTCAGCAACGACGTAACAAACAAAGCACTTTTTGTGTCCCTCACGATGCTATTGTGCAGATAATTGCCAAACAGTAAGACCTCTAGCGTGGCAGCAGTTTTTGTTTCCAGGTATTTGGGCTGAGTCAGTTACTTTTCTCGTAAAATCCTGGGTGAAATCAAACTGCCACTGGTGAAGACTAATATGGGCTTCTGCAATGCCTTGCTTGATCTATTTTTCTGTAGCACACCGTGAAGTAAAACCGTACGGTAAAATTATATTTACCCAAGAAACTTCAGTCGAGCAAATATTTTGCAGCGTTTACGCGGCGATAGTTTTGCTTTAAGTTGCTTAACTATGCCGATTTGCCACAACACAAGGACTGTGAAGTATCGCTGCACACCCCAATGCGAGATACGTTCACTTTGAGCGAGAGAATATGAGAAAATGCTGTCAGTGTCTCTTTTGCATTTGTTCATCACGTTTCAAGAAAACTGACACGCACTGCATCTTCTTGCAATTCTGTAAACCCCAACCACTTAGATGTAGCATGGTGTGGTATCTTGTGAGGGCGCACGTTACAGTGATTTTGTGAACGCCGCGAAGAAATGACAGTCAACATTTCCATGAACAACGACCTCTCTGCTGACATCCATTTGTTGTAACAATAAGGTATTGTTCTGGGGGGGGGGGGGGACGGTGACGTCAGTGGTGGATGTGTGTTTCCTCTGCGGGCTAGTTTCACAATCATGGAATGTGATGAAGATGACAGAAAGCCGACAACAGGAAGCCGGTGTTGGGTTGAAACATCATGTTCTTGTGCACAAAGGGTGGCGGTAGCGTTGTGTTACACTCGTCGTACCCCCGTGGACGTTACCTTGTTCCCTATTGCTAGTCACTTTAGTGTCTCAAGTAGTATCATACGGATGTCACATGCAAATGGACAGTCTAATTAGGGGATATTGACGTATTTGAAGAAAAAGAAAGCAAAAAAGGGGGAAGTTCTTAATTGTAATAATAGCAATTCGTGGCTTTACCTCGTGACACATGAGCGACACAACAGTGATCAGTCTGTGAATTAATTATGCTCACCTGAGTGTGTTTTCAATTCTGTTTCTAGTATTTCATCTGTTGTGTGACAACTTGATGTATTTGTTGGATCATTCTTCTTGGATGAACTTAATTTCGTTGCAGAACTCGCTAATCTCTGGTGGGAGCCACCAGAAAAAAATTAGGGGGCTCTTTCTTTCTTTTTTTCTGATGGCTGCAACCAGTGATTGTGGGTTCAGGTACAAAAAATTTTGTAGGTCTCTTTGGATGGGTCTGCAAGATTTTGGGCATATAATTAACTGCGTTGATTGAACGAATTTAATTTACGAAATACAATCTGTTACATAAATTGAATAATATTATTTAACCAGCAGCTTGTAATTAATACTCTAATTGATTACCCAATTTGGTGAATTGAACCTAACGCCAAAACATTACATGAACCACGTATGGGATCGGAGAGGCGGAAAATTTTACGACAGAACGCGAAAGTGAAAGTCCCATGACTTCCAAGTAGCGGTAGCACCAAGGCGCGTGACGTCATTGTCGTCAATTCGAAGGAAATCAGAAGGATGACATCCGGCCGGCCAATGGTAGGGAAGGGATCGATATCAGGGAACCGCGGAAACGTGTCACGCTGAACGAAGCCGAGTCGGTTTATCAAAGTTCAAGGCGGCTATGTGTTTACAGCAATAGTTCAATGGCGAATTCCATTGGAGAGATAAAGGATTTATAATTCTTATACAAGGTGGTTAACCAACCATGATGGAAATTCGTAGCAAATAACGTAGGCAACGGAGGGACACGCGGTAAAGGGATTTTTTTTTCTGCCAGGAACATTTGCCACATATTGGTACCACTTTTATTTCATTTCAGTTGATGGAAATTTAATTTCTTGAATTGAACTTCGAAATTTCCCAAGTAAACCTAACGTTTTCTATTTTTTTAAGAAATAGTCATATTACAGTAGCCAACCCTAACAATAAAGTCTGCTTGCTCTTTCTTTCTTGTTTTTCTATTTCCCCGTCATAATCGTTTGTGAAGAACTACGTATTTTTATCGTATCGTTTATTCTATTTTCTGTGCCCAATTTGAAAGGACAGCTTATTTATTTCTCTTGGTGTGTCAAGTGGAATTCTCCAGTAATGAATTGTGCAGACACCCTCCCGCTCCCAATAACAATACCGGTCATCGTTTTGTGTATATTTTTTATTTGCTCGGAATTTAGGGTATTTTATGGTAATAACGGTCTTTTTTTTTATTGTGCGGCCCTCTAAGATGTGGTCCAAGGTCGATGCGGCCCGCGACACGATTTCAGTTTGATGTCCCTAATGAGAGCAAAACTGTTGTCACCGAGTGCACGGCGGGTGCCTCTGTTTGCGATTTCTGAGGTTGGGTTGACTACCCAGGTATGAATCAATCCATTTCCAAGCAGCACAGTGTACTGAAAGTCGAGTGCAATAGGGGTGGACGGGTATATATGGAAGGCCTTGAACAGACGCGTGAAACTAAAGGACATTGATAAGACACATACCGCCCATCCCTGTCGCACTCGACTTTCAGTACATTGTACTGCTTGGGATTGCACTCGACTTTCAGTATATTGTGCTGCTTGGGTTTACTCCAGAAGACAGTGGGAGGGCGTCACACGGGAGGAGCAGGTAGCAGGCGAAGCTAAGCACACTTCCGAATTCAGGAAAAAGAAAAAAGGAAACGATAGTAAAGCGCACAATCATACTCCAAGAGCAAAATAGCAAAAATCGAGTGAAAGACATGTTCGTAATGAAATCTTGGAGCGACGTTTAATATGGCATTGCGTAATCCGTGAGGGGTAACGCGCTTGCAGTGCCGTTTGCTCTTGAGGACCGAGTCGCCGAGGAGCTACAACGTATGCAGCGTGAAGGTATCGAACCAGTAAAGACATCTGAATGGGCCGCGCCCATTGTTCCTGTCGTCAAACGCGATGGACGTGTAAGAATTTGTGGTGACTTCAAGATTACCGTAGATCCCGTTGCCGTACCTGAGAAGTATCCGATTCCAAGGGTTGAGGAACTGTTCGCTAAGCTGTCAGGAGGAAAGGAATTCGGTAAGCTTGACCTCAAGGATGCTTACCAACAAATACTGCTGGACGAAGAGTCCAAGAACCTGGTGACCATCAACACTCAGAAAGGGTTGTATCGGTACGTAAGGTACCGTTCGGTGTTTCTAGGGCACCAGCGTTATTTCAACGAATAATGGAAAACCTGCTGCAAGATCTGCGTAGCGTCGTGGTTTACTTCGACGGTATCCTTGTCACTGAAAAGGATGACGACGATCAGAAGAAGAACTTGGATATTGTACTGCGAAGGCTTGAAGAAGCTGGACTACGATTGAAACTTGAAAAGTGCATTTTTATGGCCTTTAGGGTGCACTATTTAGGTCACGTAATCACGGAAGCGGGGTTACATCCTGATCCAAAGAAGGTAGAAGCTGAGACGAAGGCGCCACCGCCAACGAATGTGAAAACGTTGCAGACTACCTGGGGCTAGTGAACTATTACAGGAAGTTCTTGCCTGATTTGTCGACAGTACTGCATCCTCTAAACAAGTTCCTAGGAGCAAATGCGCCATGGACTTGGGGCACCGAGCAGCAGTTCGCTTTCCAAAAAAGTAAGGACCTCCTAACGTTTGCTAGGGTCCTAGCTCACTTTGACCCCAAGAAACATTTGGTGTTGGTATGTGATGCATCGCCTTATGGCGTGGGTGCTGTACTTGCGCACCGTGAACTGTCAGGTGAAGAGTTTCCTATTGCATAGGCGTCAAGGAGCTTAATGCCAGCAGAATGTAATTACAGCCAACTCGATAAAGAGGCTCTGGCCGTAATTTTCGGCGTTCTGAGGTTTCATCAATACCTCTGGGGTCATTCATTCGAAATAGTGACCGACCACAAGCCACTGTTGGGACTTTTAGCGCACGATAGGCCTGTACCTAATAACTGTTCCCCCAGGCTTCTTCGCTGGGCCCTGACGTTATCATCTTACCGCTATGAGTTGGTCTATCGACAGGGAAGCCGCATCGCGCATGCCGATGGACTGAGCAGATTGCCACTACCTACTGAAGCTCTTCCCGTGGAACGACCGGCAGAAGTGTTCCTGTTGGAAGGAGTCTACCCAACTGTTTTATCCGCAAAGGTAGTCTCAAGCCACGTCAAGAGACGTCATTGCATCCAGCGTTCGTCACATACTGTTGTCAGACGGCAAATTACCTGACGTCACTGACTACAGGCCTTACCAAAGGCGTTTTGATCAACTGAGCGTGCAGGATGACTGCATACTTCTCGGAAATCGTGTTGTCATTTCTCAAGAGCTACGTGCAAAGGTTCTCGACTTGCTTCATGAGAGCCACCCTGGTGTCACAAAAATGAAGGCTGTGTCCCGCAGTCACGTCTGGTGGGATACATTGGACGAAGATATTGCTGCGAGGGTACAGAGGTGCATGACATGCCAAGAACAACAACATGAGTCCAGACGTGTTCCTATGATGCCTTGGCCTTTTCCAGAAACAGCATGGTCGCGCTTGCATGTGGATTTTGCAGGCCCTTTCAAGGGTCATTACATCTTCATCCTTGTGGACGCATTTTCCAAGTGGGTAGAAGGCGAAGTTGTTCCATCACGATTCGCGGAAGCTACTATTTCTTGTCTACGTTCTATCTTTGCGAGACAAGGACTGCCCGATCTCGTAGTGTCGGATAATGGACCAGCATTTGTATCAGCAAAGTACACAGAATTTCTGAAGTGGAATGGAGTAAGAAAAGTCCTAATTCCTCCATATCACCCAGCATCGAATGGGGCTGCTGAAAGGGTTGTTCAAACAATTAAGAACAAGCTTAAAGGTACTATAAAGCAGTCGAGGTCGAACCTGTGCAGTCAGCATGACGTGAGAGTGCTAGATTCAAAGGTTCAGCACAACAAGTAATATGCGCACGAGTTTACTCTAAGTATTTTTAATTGGTAAATAAAAACGCAGTCGAGAATGTCGGGGCGACGCCCGGTGGGAAGAATTCACCAATTTGTCAAGCAACCCTGTAAACAAGGAGACCGATAAACAGATTGCTTTCCTGTTGGGATTTGCAAATACTACCTTTTGAGAAAATGTAATTTGTGTGAAAGAATATAAACACAAGTTGAATCTTGCACTCAGTAGCTAAACGTCTATACCTGGGCCTTGTTTCAGCATCGTGGCGCTGCTATCGTACGTCGCTCTGTTCGGCCCATAGTCGTGCGCATGAGACATTTTCGCCGCCGTACTTGGTGGAGTTGGCGTTTCGTCGGTCTGCTTCGCCACAGTGTTACCAGTAGATTTAAATTTGCATTTTCTTTGGAGCAATAACGTCTATGTGAGAGATTTTTGCGACATTTTACTCCTGAGGACGTACACAATTCAGGGCACACAAAACATGAGGTTCCGCCTCGACCTCTTTATAGTACCTTTAAGAAGGCAAGCACAGGTGATTTCAAGACGCAGATATCTCGCGCACTATTCAGCTATCGAACAACGCCGCACCTGATAACCGGTGCATCTCCAGCAGAACTCTTGTGCGGAAGAAAACTCAAGACTGTTCGGATAATCTCCATCCGGACATGCGCTCCACAGTACTTTGTAAGCAACTGCGCAGCAAACTTTTGCATGACAAAAGCGCTCGTTTCCACAGCGTCTATCGTCCTGGGGATTCAGTGTTTTCCGACCTGGACCAACTTGGGTCCCTGCTGTTGTCACAAAAGCACAAGGACAGTCGTCTGCTGCTGTACAGCTACCTGGGGGAGTTATTTCCACCATGCACCAAGATCATCTACGAAGGGATGCACAGCGATCAGAACCATCATCAGACAGCAACGCTGGAGCAGAACAGTCGCAGTTGTCACCGAGTGTACCACCAGCTGATTTTCAACCTGATACCGTGGAGAATCATGGGTCATGTCCAGACGGCAGCAGCACTTCAAGTGATAGTGCGGTGACGTCGTCACCTAGACTGTCTACACGAATCAAGCGTCCTGTGGACAGATACTGCCCATAGTTGGTGCTGATTACATTTTTGTCTTTCTCACTTTGTTTTCCTATATAACGAGTGCTGTAATGCTTATACGTAAGTCAGGTGTTCTGCTTTCTTTTCGGAGGGGGGAGGAGTGTGATAATCAGTGTCAATTACGTCAGCACCGCCGCAAGGCTTTGGTAGCTTATCTAATATCACTGCGCCGCTATTCCCTTGATATACTACCTAGTGTTTAATAGCGTCCTCGATAAACTTGCTCCGGAATTGCCCCGAAACCACAGTGGTGCGTGGTGCTCTACACTGGCGGTACCCTGGGCGGAGGCATTATCGAACATGAAACTGCACCGCACTGGTGGATCTGGTGGATACTAGCGTGCGCCACCTAGAGTTCTGTGCTCGCTGTGGCTCGTAGGCTGTGCGACCCGTAGCGAGAGGCACCTGGCGAGCGGCACCGATCGAATGCCATGCTGACGATGACTGTCTGCAGCTACTTGCCCGCTACACCTGGCTACTTGCCGCTTCTGCCTTCCTCCGTGCTTCCAGCAATCGCGATGCTTCTTGGGATTGCACTCTGGCGCTCGGCCGATTTTCTTGGTGTGGGTTCGGGGCAACTCAGTGCTGCACTGAACGGGTGCACTCCTATAATCGAGGACGTGCAGTGCGCACCAGTGCAGTTTATCGAGGATGGCAAGCCGCACCAGGTCGCACCGGGGCGCACCGGTGCAGTTTATCGAGGACGCTATAACTTCTCGACTGCGCGGCGTACCTTTGTGTTGATTTCGTTTCACTCTTCCTTTACGAAATAAAGTTCACGCGCAGAGAGCACGACGTTGCAGTTGCTACGCCGTGACTCGAAGGCATACAACTCGCCATGATGTCTGTGTGTTTCTATACTTACGCAATCCCGCGACTATGATACGGGGTTGTTCCATTCGGTGGACGTTTAGGCAAAGGAATTCGAGAGGAAAGAAGTGTTACGATTAGAGGAGCACTCAGGTGATCCTCTGCCCTCATTTTTTTTTTTTTTTTGGGGGGGGGGGAGGTTTCGACTGCGGCGTTTTCCGCACCGAACGAAGAATAGGCGCAGGTGACCGACCCACGCAGCGCACGCACGCACGCGGCATCTGCTACGCACACCTTTCAAAAGTCCAAACCCTCCATTCTTGGAAAGAGCGTTATCAGAGAATGGGGCGTGACGTAAGTGAGAGCACGAGAGTATGCAGGCCAGCTGTTGAACGAACTCCGTAATGTGAAAAGCCTGAGCACAACTATATAGAGGGACAGGACAAACACGCGACTCAAACGAGCAAAAGTATAATTTCGATAAGGCAACTCACATACATATGAAACCAGCGGCATGGCTCGTTGGTGGTAGCCAAGGTCGTGCTGAGGACTATGGGAGGTGATGGGTTCGAATCCTACCACCTGTTGTCCTGTCTGAGGTTTTCTCTACGTTCTCCGGAGGCTTTCCAGACGAAGATCGGCACAGTTCCCCGTGAAGTCAGCCCAGGACGCATACTAACCCCCTCTCCCCCACTCCTTCCCGCTGTCCTCTCTCCATCTGTCCACATCTGTACTCCGCTCATAGTCACGGTTGCTTCTTGGCACTAACGCGGAATAAAAAAAAAGCGTACGTGTAAACGTGACTCGTAAGAAAAAGAGGAGGAAAAGGGATTAAAATTATCACGAGTGACGGAAATATGTATGAAACTTTCCTTGGGAAACTTTTACTGGTGTGAGCCGCGTGTTTGTCCTCTTGTGCCCAGACTCAGGGTTTTCACGTTTCTGAGACGTCGCGACGTAGAGAAAAAAGGAACGGAGAAGTAATTACGCTTGACGTGACGCGAGAATAGTGTCCGCGGGTGCTTTCTTGGGCTGGTTTTGTGAATTTCATTGCGCCGGGTCAATACACCGCACGGCGAAAATATTTGCACGATGACTCCTGACGGACAGCCTGACGAATGAGACAGGGTTTCGAAGCACGTTAAATATAACCACATTCCCCCTTTCAAGGAATAGTTCGCTCTGGAAGCATTTCTATATCCACGCGTATGGTGCATTCACTAGCAGTGATGGTGAGGAGGGAGGTTAACTACGTGTATTGGCAACTATTAGTTAAACTACTATTTCGAGTAGTTAACTACAGTAGTTAGGTTACTGCAGGCGCCAGCTACTTCCGATTTTGCCGCAAGCTTTACGACACGTTTGTGCTTCCGACTTTTACCTCGAGCTACTTGTTTGATGAGAACGGAGGTGCATGTGTACTAAATCTTCACTTTTAATGCTTGTCTAGTGAAACCTCATTTGTTGTGAAATAATTCTGTAACTTAGTTTATCACGTAGGCGCAGAAAGAATCCCACCGCAAGCTTTGTACGAGGGGTTCAAGTCAAACCGAGACTTTTCATTTTTCGCAAAAGTAAAATGAACTTACAGGCGAGAAATTAGTTTTATTTTTCAACGTAATCTCCAGCTGCACTAATGCACTTGTCTCAGCGTTTCACGAGGGCTTGGATGCCAGCAGCGTAGAAATCCTTATCGGCGCGTTGCAGCCATGATCGGACCACAATTCTTTAATATATATATAAGTAATTTTTAAATATTATCACTGCTTGTGATTCATATTTAGGTGTCGTACTACACTATACAGGGGATTGGTGTTGATGGACAACGTTAAGTAGTTATAGATGTAGTTAAAATACATTGCAGTAGTTAAAGAAGTAGTTTTAACTACTCCCCTGAAAAGTATTTTGAACTACTAGTTAAACTGCTCCATCAGAAAATAGTTATAAACTACCGTAGAAGTAGTTAGTGGCCATCACTGTTCACTAGCTTTACGTTTTGCGCACTCGAGCTATATAATTAATTATGGTCGTTATAAATCGTAGGAACCTACACGGTTTTATATTCCCGCGCTGAGAGACGTACGCAACGTCACGTGACATCAACTGTGTGAATGATTTAATTGTCTATACGAGAATTTGTACTCCTTGTCTCGGGTTTATTTCGCAGTCATGCTCCAGCCTGTCAGCACCATTTGGCTTTAGTGATTTGCTTCTGCGGAGAATACGCGAGGAAGAGGGAGAGGACGTTCACACGTGACCGTCCTGGAGAAACGTCACCCGACCTGATGAGGAGGTTCTCCCATGCACTCTCTCCTCCACGTTATGTGCGGACCTGCTGCCGACACTCACGACAAAATGCGCGTAACTCTGGAAATACGTGGATTTCTAGCGACGTTTAATTGTTTCAGTTACTTTAGGGAGCGAACGTTCCTTTTAAAGCCACCTGCAGCGGCCCTGTTGACCATTCTGCATATCTACACTCTAAAGCCGAGGCGTTTGACAATTTTTTTACGAGTTGAAGACGATTATAGATGGCTCGAGTAGTGCGCACCGAGTTGATTTGCGTACTATACTTGAAGACGTCAAACAGTATGCACATTGTTTTGCACCGTCCTCGTGCTGCGGTAACAACGTGGTATTGCTTAGTGAAAAGGATCAGGACGGGAGCCCCCAATATTTCGAACAGGGACTGTTGTTCTTCTAGGTCCAGAAGAAGGACATTACCTGTTCGAGATGTCGAAATATATATTTCCTCCCTTTCAACGTGGTATTGCGCACTATATAATTGGTCGCGAAATGTTCCCTTCCATCCGAATTTGCGATTTCGAATTATAAAGGCCACGAAAATTACACACAATGAAAGAAAAAAAGAAAACATACACGCACGCAGACATACGTGTGTGTGTGTGTGTGTGTGTTGTGCTTTGGTGAATTTTGTTCTCAACTCTCAATGGCATCACCAAAGAACTTTTGCAAACACAGTCTTAGAGTATATTTGTATATTTGGCTGTTGTTTCGAAATTAGGGAATAGACTGAGGCAGTAAGCCTACTTTTGTCATGCCCTGCGCTCGCTACTCGATTCGACATGTGCGTGGGTGGTGATGTAAGATTCGCGGATTAGTGACGTAACGCTCCGCCGTTTGCTACTTCCGCGGCAAAAGGAGGAAGCCACTTGGTTGGCGTAGCCTCTTTCGTGAGTCTACTGAGCTAGCCACACGAGGGAATTGCGTCAGCAATCCCTCCTTTATTCCTTTGCCTCCCCCTCCGGAGGTTGTCGAATAAACTTTTGCTGTGTAACGAGAATTTGTCGGAACTCCTTGTCTTGGGTCTTCTCTTCACAGTCATACACCACCAGCTTGTCAGCGGCATTTCGCTTTCGTCGGGCAAATTGCTGCTGGCTGTTGCAATCGCGTGTGAGTGGGGCATATCATATCATGTCATGGTCCTGGTTAGGGGGAAAAAAGAAAAAAAAAAGAAAACAGAAGCAAGACAGGGATGGTCGTTGTACATTCACGTGCACAAATAGCGTAACAAAGGGTCATCGCTTATCCCACGTTCAGTAGAGCTCAGAAAAAAATAAAATAGAAATAAAGAAACGAACTTGGCGGTAACGGCTTTGACTCTCCAGCATCTCTCTAGCGCTGAGTCTTGGAATTTTAGAATGGAGGTCACTGCAAATGGGGATGACGTCACGAGAGCCGAACCGCGGCATTTTCGCCCACCAAGAGTCATCTCTCCCGACTGTCAAGTTCAATAAACAAATGCAACCTACGATGACGAGATCGCGTTCGTATGTCTGGAAGTCGGTCCGGCCGAGAACTTTTCAGCACCCCCTCGTACAGTCCAGCAGGCAAACAATGCCGCAGTTCACACACCTAGAAAGAACGCATCCTACGTCATGGGGATTTGTCAAATGGTGTCGCTTTCACCTAGTGCTTAGAAAGCCCGATGACGTTCTACAGATCCAAATGGCAGCTAGTAGACAATAGTGTCATTTTTCGTTCCCTCGTGACGCGTGTATTAGTGGAAGAGCGGGCGTGACATGGGCTACTGTTCCTTGTTGCTGCTAAATGTGTGGATATGGACTCTTGTAATGCACCGATAAGCACGAGTGGATGCACTTGAACTTCGGCGAGGACACAGCGAGCTGTTTACTGATGCTCATCCTTCGATTATCTTCCAAATGTTACGGATCGTGTTTTGACTTGGAACGGAAAACATCTTATGTGGGCCTCCCCTCGGGAACAACGCATCAGAAATAAAGCGCTTGTACCGTCCCGAGTGACATGATGTTCTCCGCTGATTTCTTGAAAACAAATCGGTGGAAGTAAGTTTGAATTAGTGGAAGTCTGGTATCTGCTTGAAGCCAGCGTGATACTTCGGAGGATTATACAAAGCTGTATCAGAAGTAGGGCAAGGTGGGGCAAGGTGAGACACGGGGCAAGACGCGGCATTTTTTGCTCGAATGCGCTTGAAACGTTACTCATAGGTGGCTCTGCATGTCCGGTTTTTTGCGCATGAGAATTGTCCGGATTGGTGTACGCGTAGAAGAGAGTGAGAGAGAAATCTGTTGCATCTGCCTGGAATGTGAAGACCCGCCAAAAAGGCACGATTTTCCGTAGCCCTTTTTCTTGTTATCTGTTTCGCAGGCTTATTCTGTCAATGGAAGTCCGCATTCTTTATTCATTCATCTAGATATATGCAAAATATGGGTACTCTTGGTTATACGGTGTCGAACAGAAAAATTAGTGCATCCAATGATATGCACGGGGCAAGGCGTGACAATATAATGTAATTTCAATTTAATGCAATTAAAATACATGTATTATGAAATTTTGAAGCGGATATGTCAACTATTAGGTGGCTTTTTGCTTGTTCCTCAGAGATTTCTTTTTGCATATTGCCTAGGATTTTCCAGCGAATTTTTCTGTTTTCTATGGTATCTCCAGCGAAGGAGAAGGGCACGCAGATGCGAGTGACAAGCCGCGATAAGCCGGAGATCAGACTTGCGGTGCCTTGTTTGTCAAGCGCGGTGGAGCAAAATAGCATCGGGCTCTGTGTGGCTTTATTACACATCATGTGGCCGGTGGGGTTAAGGGGGGTTGTGTAGGGGCACACGGGCCATACTTTGTCTGCTTGGATTGCAAGAACTAATTTGTATAGTTCGTTACCACGGCGTGTCTTATCTTGCCCCGAGGGTTGGGACGAGATAGACGATCTGCATTTTTGAATTTCTTGTTCGGGATGAAAGAAGGAAATCACTGTAACTCGAAACCACATCCTTTGGATTACCTGAATTCTTGTTCTATGTTTATTTTAGACCGGCTACGTCCGTTCTGCATTTACAGGTCAGAAGCTCTAGACCTCTGAGAATGTGCCTCTGGCTATTTTTTTTTAAACACGAAAAATAAAAATTCTATATTCAATTGCAAACTTCCGTCTCATCTTGCCCCACATTACCCTATACACATTCTTTGCTGCATGTCGTGATAAGTACAAGTTCCAATTCGAAGCTCGCGGGGGTTTGTTCTTCTGTCGTTTGTTGTTCTTGCCTACAATGATCGGATAGTATATAGAATGGGCGTGTACAGTAATGTCGGCGTCGTCCAGCCGCATCCAGATCCGGCCAAATCTTCCGATCTAGCCGGGGATATAATAGGCCCTCTGCCGTTCCCGGAGTAAGTGGCGATAAAAGGCTATATGTCTGCTTACACCTTTAGTCGGCAGGAGTTGGTCATTTGATGTAAATGAGCCAGTGAAGTTTGCCATGGATTCATCGTTCATCACAGTTGCGTTACTGGTCAAACTGAGCGCGTTTTATATTCCACAAGCAGCCCGGCACTGAACCAATGGACGTTCAGCAGTACTTTGTTCCAGTTCCATGGCTACAGAACGCAAGGTTTTCGAAACAAAGCATTAGCGCACCCCGACCTCCATTCCGACACATATAGTACCTGATGGCATCGGATTTTATTGGCTGTAGCTATGGCGTTAGCCGTGCAGCCTGTTTACGTGACGGTGTTTACAGGTTTCCGAGCGGTTCTACCGAAAAAATTCGAAACTAACTTCAAATATCTCGACTCCAGAACGCGGAATGTAGAGCAATGTAGTACAAACAACCATGTTATATTTGGAAGTATATGAAATACCGACGGAATTGCATTTCAACGAGCACCGACGAGGCATTTATGTTATCTGAATAAAAATTAAAAATAAAACTCTATAGGGACGTGCTTCGCGAAACGTAGAAAGGCCGCGCACGTCGTGCTGTTCTCCGCGTAATTATGGTTACGAAAGAGCTGCCTTTGCAACCTTGTAGCTATCAGACACACACTCGTGTAACTTTACCCTCCTCGGAAGTGGATCGTGAGCTGGCGACAAGGCAGTGGTAGTATCGCGCAACCCTGAAACGTGCTTCGTGGACGCTAAAGATCGAAACGCTCTCGCATGCTCTAGTGGGCTCTAGTCGCATGCTCTAGTCTAGGTAGGATGCTCAAAGTTGCCACGCAAAATATTGCAATTAAAGGGGGGGGGTAGAGTCGCTTTGGTGTATGTGGTTCGTTATATCATATATTCTTGGGAATTGCACGTAAAAAGTAACTCGGTTATACTTATACAGTTAGTGTACGAAATAGTAACCAAGTCACAGTTAGTACACGAAAATAAGTACGTTACGGACACGTTACTTTGAGCAAAAAGTAGCTAGTTAAGTTACAGTTCAAATAGCTTAGTCACTTCACATTTACTTTCCGAATGGTCAAGCTCTCAAGTCTAGCAACTCTTATTCACACGTGCGCTGACACGGTGGTGGTGGTGGTGATGACGAGAGGGCTTGCCGTTGCCATCACCATCACCAACACCGTGTCAGACACGTACGGTGCATGTCGAACCTAAGCAATAGCTGTTGCGCAAAGTTTTTGTTAGAAAGTTTGTCCCAGATTATTGCAAAAATGTGCCTACGCACGCGGAAAAACCGCTTAACCGCTGCCAAATACCAGATATTAGTACACAAACATGTTAATTAAAGCTATCGAGAAAAAACACAAACAAAGCGAACGAAAACACATGTTCCTCGTGCCTGCCATCGACGCAATAAAGGGGTGAAAATAAAGCTCTGTCATCAACTTATCTATCTACGAGGGGTGTTCAAGTCAAACCGGGACTTTCTGTCTCCTGAGTGTACAAATGGCTCGCGCTACTTCTTTTTCGTCATTTTCACACGCGACAGGCCTCCGCGTTCACCACGTGGTGGTCCAAAGTTTGTGCAAAACAGACGACACGTGCTGGACAAGATGGGCGACAACGAGGTGAGCGCACACATCGAACAGCGAATTGTCATGAAGTTTCTCGTGAATGAAGGCGTAAAGTCATCTGAAATTCACAGAAGACTTCAGGCTCACTATGGCCACGATACACTTAGCCGCAGCAAAGCGTTTGAGTGGTACAAACGGTTCCGAGACGGCCCTACATCAGTGCAGGACGATCCCGGCCGGGGCGGCTCAGAGCCCAGTGTCAGAGTTCCTGAGAACATCCAACTTGTGGAGCGCCTGATCCTCAAGGACCGACGGATAACATGTCTCGAACTGGCTCGAAAGACGGACCTTTCTGTGGGAACGTTGAACACTATCATTCGTGAACACCTCCAGTTTCGGAAAGTTAGTGCCCGTTGGCTCCCGAGGCAGCTCTCCGTGTTTGACTGGCAGAGAAGACTGGAAATCTACCAAGAGCTAAGGTACCGTTTCGACACCTGAAGGACAGCCGTTCCTTGATCGGATCATCACGTGCGATGAAACGTGCGTGCACCATTTCACTCCTGAGTCTAAACGCGCATCAAAACAGTGGAAGCATCCGGGCTCGCCAGCTCCCAAGAAGTTCCGAAGCACCCCGTCTGCGGGTAAGGTCATGGTTTTCTGAGACAAGGCTGGCGTTGTTCATGTTGATTTTCTGCCCAGTGGTACCGCCATCAATAGTGCATATTACTGCCAGGTTCTCAGCTAGGGATCTGCATAAGGCGCTGAAGCAAAAGCGACCGGGCCTCATCACCAAAGGAGTCCTCCTCCTACAGGACAATGCACGCCCGCATACCGCGCATCTCACGACACGCACCTTACAGGAACTTGGCTGGGAGTTGCTGCCACATCCCCTTACAGTCCAGACCTCGCCCCCAGCGATTTCTATCTCTTCGTGCCACTGAAGGCGTTCCTTGGGTGCCGCCACTTCAGCTGCGACGGCGAGATCAAGAATGCGGTCCGATCATGGCTGCTAGGCGCCGGTAAGGATTTCTACGCTGCTGGTATCCAAGCCCTCGTGAAACGCTGGGACAAGTGCACTAGTGCAGCTGGAGATTACGTTGAAAAATAAAACTAATTTCTCGCCTGTCAGTTCATATTACTTTTGCGAAAAGTCCCGGTTTGACTTGAACACCCCTCGTATGTATGCTCGCCAAAAGTTTTGTAATCACAAGAAAGTAACTTAGAGGCCTGGTGCTGTTAAAATAAATAATGCGAGTCGACTACATCACTTCCAACTTTCAAATTCCTCAGTTACTGACGAAGTATCGAAAACAACGTATAATCATTGTCGTGACACGCGGTTGTTCCTGAATAGTGGTGATAACCCTATTTCTCTCCATATATCTGTTTCTTTGGAGCTGCGGAGAGTTACATTAGCGAGGAATACGAAGTTGGCGACAAGTACTGAAAGGAACTGTAAATAGTTATGAAATTTTAGAGAAAAACGTGAAATGTTAAAGAAAAGTAATTAGTTATTGCGACTACTAGCTACTGAAGCAGACAATCGCAATCTCTGCAATCTCTGTGGTAGAGTAACTAGTTAAGTACTTTCTCCGTAACTAGTTTTTTGTAACGAAGTTACTTCACAAGACTTGACATCATGCACGAATTGTGTTGACGAAGTTAAACCATACGGTGATTAAAAAACATTTAGGAGCCATACTTGCGACAATGTATTACAACCACATAGCTAAACGAAATTTTTCTCTAGATAATTTCCGTCTACTCGACGGCTGTCTCTGTTGCTCAACAACACTCGAAATCGAAGGGGGCAGCCCCCCACAGGAGCAGATGGGGTCATCCATTTCAGGCATACACAGAGTCCCCATCAGCGGTTCAACGCGTACTGAGCACACGTTGTTGAGTACAGACGCCCGCTCGAACCACAAACGGTCACACACTGAACACGGTGCTCCGCAATTGAGTCGCTCTCGAATTACAGTTGAAACTGAAGATCCGCTCCCACACACGAGACGGAATGATCTCTACTTGCTCGCCGCTTTGGTTGTGCAGTAGCATGCTTAGCGCGTCCCCTTCTTGTTCTCGATATATAGGCCCCGCAACGAAGTAAGACTTTCGCTGCTCGAGAGTCTCTCTTACACGTTTCTCTCGCTGCGTCTCGGCATGTTTTCTCTTCTGCTCGATCTTCTTTTCTTCAATGAGATTCCAATTCTTCCGTGCAGGGAAAGGTAACGGGAACGGAATCGGGTATTATACCGGAAATATAGCAGGTAACGGTAACAGAAACAGAAACGGATATCGCACAGTTAGAATACCTGAATCAGAAACGGAAACGACAATAATTTACGGTAATAATTCGGGTAATGGTGACCTGGAAGTTGCAAGCGTGAGTAACATTCCTGGAAACCATGTTCATATTAGCTGTTCACAGAAATCACTTACCTATATGTGTATTTTTAATAAACTTTGTCTCTTGTATGCATGTATCCCTGGAGTCCTCAAAATAGATTTCAGAACGTAGAGGGAACGTTTTGTCACGGTTGCAATGCTCTTTTCTTTTTTCTTTTTTCTTTTTTTTTTAAAGAAAGCAAAGAAAGAAGGAAAACAAAAAGCTGGAGGTGGGGCGGTACCGAAAACCGAAACGGAAACGTGAGGGAAACGAAAGTAACAATGGTGGTAACCGAAACTGAAACAGAAATACATAAGGGCCAGTAAAGGAGGTGGTAACGGAAACGAAAAAGATTCCGTTACCTTTCCCTGCTTCCGTGCGTATCTTGCTGCTTACATATTATGAATACTTACCAAATGCCCCGGATTCATACCTTGGTTCTTTTACCAGCGGCCGAGTGGGCCAAGGCGTCCCGCTCGTTGGTGGTAGCCAAGTTCGTGCCGAAGACTGGGAGGTGGTGGGTTCGAATCCTATCACCGGCTGTGCTGTCTGAGCTTTTCCCTGGGTTTTTCCGAAGACGTTCCCGACGAATGTCGGCACAGTTCCCCGTGAAGTCTGCGCAGGACGCATACTAACCCCCTGTCTCCCCCTCCTTCCTGCTGTCCTTTCTCCATCTGTCCACGTCTGTACGTCGCTCATAGCCACAGTTGCTTCGCGGCGCTAACACGCACTAAAAAAATTGTTCTTCAGTGAAAACCCGTTTTTTGGTCGTCCCACCTTTTTATAGCCACCCTTTTCGGTCAGATGCACCCACGTGGTGTGATACTGCACCGGTAGCCGCGGCGGCAGCGAGGTCGCAGGCTAAGCCACGCGCTGACGGTACGCACCCTCCTGCTGCGCCGCTCATAGGCTGCTCCAGTGTGGTATACCCGTGGCTTGATCTGTCGCCGCTCAGCGCTACCGGTGAGCTTTCGCTCACATCGCACATAAAATTTTGTGGGGTACCACGATAATGCTGTCACATTAAAAGAGTACAGAACAGCATTTACTACTATAACACTATTTACTACTGTAATACTTCTGCTTTCAATGTACCTTGGTAGGAGGGCTGCATGAACTCGAGCGGGGAATTTACGGGGTGATCTGTGCAAGCAGAATAAAGGGAAATCTGATAGTCCCGATGTGGGAGTTGAAGGAGCAGTGAAATGATATTCAAGATTGCTCAAATCCTTGCTTTATTTTAATCGAGCAGTCTATCGTGAGTGGCCATGCAAAATATTTTCACCGAACGATGTCTTAATCACGCTCTAACGAAAAAAAAAAAAAAAGGGAGTAAAGTGGGCAGTTACAGCTTCTAGTCTCCTAGATTGCAATTTCTCTCCATTTTAGTCACCTGAAGGTTACTCCCCCGCAATGCAAATAGTATCCAGCCTTCACAAAAAGTTCTGTGCATGTAGTTCATTTAGTCACTAATGATTGTGGCAATGCATGTAGTGTACAAAAAGGACTAAAGTCGCTCCTCTTTTCTTCGGGTGCACGAATTTATTTTAAAAGAACGCCTCAAAACTTGTGCGGAGCGGTGCGACCTTGTCTAGGCGTGGCACAATTTGCCGCCGTGACGTATAAGGAATACAGTGTGACGTAGGAGTCGTCTACAGGGTCTGCGCACGAAACACCCATCTCTTGCGTCGGTTACAGTCGTTGTTCTTGTGCAAAAGTGCCCGTTGTTCGTCGCTCAGATTGCCGCAGCTAAAGAAGAATACGAGGGAAACAATCACTGCTCCTTTATACAGGGTATGTCTCTTATATTCTCTACATATTTTTTTAAATTAAAAAGCATGAAAGCAGCAAAGATCCAGAAAAAAATCTTACCAGGCGACCTTTCGGCCGTAATCGAAGACACGGTACACCCGGGGGCGGACAGCGTAGTATAGCGTAGATACCGTTTTTGCGGTTTACTTATTCTGCGATTCTGAACATAGACCTTATACAGACACACAAAAGCATCAGGATTTGGAAATATCTTGCACTTGTATTTTAGGAATCCTGGACTACGCAGTGCAAAAGAGGGTACCGAAAAGCACGTTGAGATCGTAGGCGTTTATATAATGCTTCCCTGACGAACTTTGCTGTCCTGGCCGATAAGTGCCTCTGCGTGTAGCAGAGAGCCATTGCACGCTTCCTTCGTGGTCTTCTCGGGTAAGGGCTGGTGACGTAGGCAAGTGGTCTTGCATCACTGAGTGGATCCAACTGCACTCATATGGAGTTCGTCAACCCACTCTGCAAAGGTCGACGGAAGGATGGAGCACATCAGGCAGCTCTGCTCACCTGGAATCCCATTCACTTTTGAGGTTGTTCGGTAAGGGGCCATCTCATTCGACACCTTGACACCAAGAGACGCTGCAACAGCACTTCCAGCAAATCCCAATGGACCGAAAAGGCGGTGTGAAGTAGGGAACATTCAGTGTTGCTGACCGCTTAACCAAGGACAACGCAGAGCATTTTGGTCCTGACTTCGGTCCTTTGTAGAAACGCTTTCCATATGTCGGCAACGAGAGCCAGCGGAAACGCAGCAGTGTGGAAGGAAGATGAGACTGTTCATCTTTTAGCCTATTTCGAACCTGGTATTGCCACTAAACGGTGAGCCATATAGTACAACTGGTCTTCCCCTACCATTTCCGATTGTACTTGCTGAGTATGGTCATCGTTCATGTAGTTATACGAAGGGCGCAGTCCTATTCTCGTGGACGATTTTCTATCCGTAGCCTTTCAACGTTCCGCCGCATCCTGGTTGTCGTGTAAGTCTACGGTGGATTTTTTTTTTCGTGACAAGGCGACGACGTACATTCTCTCTTCTATAACTATGTCCGAAAATATTTGGGGACTCTGTCGTCTCTTTCGTGCTGACCCACCCATTATGCCGATGCCTGCCAGTTCCCACGTCATGCGCAGGGCATTGTCCTCTTTACTGTCATCATAGGTCTCCTTTCTATGCTACCAGCAGACGAGCCTTGTCGGATTGTTTTAAGTGGACGCACGGCAATGGCCTTGAGCCTGTGCACAGGAAACCCCTCATCCTATAGAGGCTGCCGTCTTGACGCGTGAAACTCTTACTCATGAACTGGTCGCACGAACGGTAAAGGGAAGACCGTAGGATAGAGGATCTTGTGCGTTTTTTTGATCACGTTAAATCTCCTGTCAGCATGTATTCTGTTCACGAGGTCAATGCGCATGGGCGCCTGAACGATGCCCCTGTGGTTAACAGCGACAGCCTTAATTGAAGCATATAGTAGCCTTAATCAAGTAGTACGCTTGTGGAATTGTCGCCAAAAGTATCAAGAGTCAAGACAATGCAGTCGATCGCATGCAGAATTAGCTGGTCAGTCAACTGTGTGCTTACCTCGTTCTATCTTTGCGCGATGATCCGAACAGTTTGTGCTAGGCAGTTGACTGTTTCGCATGCTGCCGCTGCGGTCGGCGGGTCCGCTGTTTTCATGACACTGAGTTTAAAGTGGAAAGGACGTCAGTATGTCCTGAAGTTCGTCGCAGCGCTCAGCCTGCACAACGTGGCTGCTGAATTCGGATCGTACGTCTGCGATATAACGCTAGTCCTCGGCTGAAGCCGTCTCGACGCTACAACTTTACCAGCAAGTATAAGGCGGTAGAGGTCGACCACAATGCCATAGGGTTGCGTCGAAGGCATGATCTCTGACAAGATGGAGGAGTACGTGTTCCACAGACTCCAAGCAAACGTAATCCCACGTATACTAGTGTACATAAAGTCAGAGAAACGTAGTTGTTCAAAAATACCATCATCATCACCGGAGCTTGACAAGCAGTGGCGTCACTAGGGGGGTGCGGCCCGCACCAGGTGGCGCGACGGAAGGGGGTGACGCGCCGCACCAGTTTTTCGATAATAGTGAAAGGGCGCAGACTAGCTGGTTCATAATGACGAGGTGGAGACCCGAGAAAGGGAGGAAATAACAGACAACAAATTCTCCGACACAGCACTAAATCTTACTGACACCCAAAGCTTAAATACACAAATACCTCCGGAGAGGAGGAATGGGCAGAAAGGATGGGTTGCTGACGCAATCGGCACGTATAGCTATCTCCAAAGATTCCCTAAGCAATCTACGCCATAAGTTCTCTTGCCAGTTTTTCTCAGCGGCCAGAGCCGTTTACAGAGAGAGTTTGGCCATAAGACGGCGCCTAACTTGTACCGCGTCATGCGACGTCACGGCTGAACGACCTCCCTCGATGCGCTCTATTGTTGTCCAGCAGAGGTGGGCGTTTGTCCTCACTATAGCAGTAGTCCTCACTACTATTTTCTGGGAGAAAAATTTTCCTCACCTCACCCCACCTCAATTTTTTGTTGAAAAATTTTCCTCATCTCACTTCACTTCAAAAATGTTTTTCGATATTTTCCTCACCTCACCTCAATTTTTTTTTTAAAATTTTTCCTCACCTCACCTCAAAGGAATTTTTTAGACTTTTCCTCACCTCAGCTTAAAAATTTTTTTCCGAAATTTTCCTCACCTCACCTCAAATTTTTTCGAAAATTTCCTCACATCACCTCACCTCAATTTTTTAAAGCTATTTGTGTATTCGATGTGAAGATTGTGTATTCGATGCGCGTTGGCTTTGAGTGACTACCAATGTAAATACATATACCTCAAGCGTGAGTGCATACATGGTGCGGCACGAAACGTGTCATTTGACCATTATAAGAAAACGGCTTAACGGAAAAATATGGGGTAAACAACTTTCTTCTGGACATTTACTTTGTCACCAAATACAAATAGTTTCATTTGCCATTGAAATACATTTTCGAAACGAAACTCATTAAATTGCTTAGTCAATGTAACGTTCTTTTTTTTTTTTCTTGCTGGAAGATTTGGCCTAGTCAATCACAGAAAACGCTTCGTGGAACGATTGTTATACCGATAAAAGTTGCGCGGAAATTGAGGTTCAATTGCGGGTATGCGAATGGCGCGCAAAGTCGGGCGTTAGATCAGCGGCGAGAGAGGAGGGCAGTCCCCGCCCAGATGAGAAACAAAAGCTGCGGAAAGAAGGAAAGATATGCCGTGTACGCGCGGGAAAAGTTTTCATAAAGTGTGCGTTCATAAATTTTTCCTCTCCTCACCTCAACATTTTTTCCATAGTTTTCCTCACCTCACCTCACCACAAAAAGGTTTGAAGATTTTCCTCACCTCACCTCAAAGTTTTTTGAAAATTTTCCTCACCTCACCTCACACATCACCAGAAAAATTGGTCCTCACCTCACTTCACCTCAAATATTGAGGTGAGGGTGAGGAAACCCTCACCATCGCACTCCCTCGTGAGGGTCCCCACCTCTGGTTACACATACCAGGTGGAAGGATCCCAACATTGTGCCATAAGTTCACAATGACTACTGGATTCACTGCGTCTCACGCCATTCTCGCAACCCTCGAACACCATCAAATATAGAGGCAACAGCACTCCTTACTGCACTCAGATGTAATGCCACGCCAAAGCAGCTCGATAGTTTGGCTCATAAAGTGTGCGTTCATGAATTTTTCCTCGCCTCACCTCAAAACAATTTCCCATAGTTTTCCTCACCTCACCTCACATCAAAATTTTTTTTGAAAATTTTCTTCACCTCACCTCAAACATCACCAGAAAGACTGGCCCTCACCTCACCTCAAATATTGTGAGGTGAGGGTGAGGAATTCCTCACCCTCGCACGCCCTCGTGAGGGTGCCCACCTCTGTTGTCCAGTCGTCAATCGGTTGCCGACGCCATGTTGATGCAATGCGTTGTTCACGATGCAAGGGGGAAGGCATAACGCTCCGCAAGTACGTTTCTGCGCAGCAGAAGAGGGCGAGGGTGTAAAAAGACGTGCACGGCGGCGTGCCGCGCTCCCATTCGCCAAGGCCCCTGTTCTCTCCACGTGCGAACCAGAGAAAGGTAAACATCAGGGAACCCGCCATACGTTTTGTGTGTTTTCCGCTTTGCTAAGTGATACGGTGTTAAACACCTGCTGCATTTATGACTGTACTTCGTCGCATTTGGATGTAGTGTCACTTATTTATTTCCTAAGCGCACACGGATTCGCTGACGGTGAGAGAACGCGATTAACAGTTGCTGCTGCTGTCGGGTTCAAACGGCATTCTACGACCGGAGTGTTTTGTGTGCGTGTGTGTTGTGCAGTGATTTACGTTGACTACAGAAAGTGTTCAAACACGGCGCACTCCCAAGGCTCTGCTGTCGTGACAGTGACGAAGAGCGCCGCGGCAGGTCACAGTTTAATGTGCTGTTTTGAGTGGTCTCATAGTAGTTCTAACGTCTACTAACAGTGGAACGAACCAGGAACAAGCATGATCATTGTCTGTTCGGGTGCAACTGCACCAGGCTCCAGTTGCTTCACAGTGGAAGACGGAAGTTCGTACGCGTGCTGAGGCACGGTTGTCGTCGTCCTGTCGTTCACGGTAGTTTAGACCATTGCAGCTGCCATGTGACTGAATTTTCCATGTCTACGAGGACACTCGCTGTTCCCCTAGACAGCTGTCAACTCCGTGAGACCGTAATTTGAACAAAATGGGGAAAATGTTTGCAGGGTGCTCGCACAAGCGAACTTAAACGAGAGCCGAATAGTTGAAACTTCAGCAAATATATTGCGTTAACCTTTCGTTTGTCTTTCGCCGGTAAACCAAGATCATTCCCAACGAAAAGTGGGACATCTAATACAGAAACCAGAGCTGTTTTGGCCCTCCCAGGGGCACTCCGTGCATCGAATGTGTCTTTGTTTACCTTCTTGAAGCGCGCACATGGTTCCTTCGGCCAATCGGGAGCGTCCTAGAAACGTCACAGTGACGTGATGCGCACTAAACTCGCGGGCTTGCGGAGCGTAACGTCCTTCGAGAACTTTTCGTCCTTGAATCCTTTCAGTCTGGTAACAAAGCCCCCTTACCACAGGCGACTGTGGGTCATAAGACGGCGATTGTGCTAGATTACGTTGAACGTGACCAGAGCAGCTGTCGACTGGCCGGTGGACCGCATCAAAACGGCGCCCATCTGCTGGCTGCTAAGCGGATATCGCTTGGATTTAGGCGGTGCAACGGCGACTCTGACGTCAACACAGGCTCCTCCCGTAAAGCGGCAAAAGATCAAAAGATGGCCAAACTCTCTCTATATATACGGCTCTGTCAGCGGCGACATGAGGTGCCCTCTGCGAGCGCTTTTTTTTTTCTTTCTGTCTGTGCCCTGTGGTATACTATTATTATTTATCCTGTACCTTCAGGTATGGAAAGGTGTACACTATGTGGGGAAGGGTGACGCAAAGAGCTCAGCACCGGGTGACGCGTACCTTATTGACGCCACTGTTCGCAAGAGTCTTTAGCCTTTGGACATTTTCACGACATCGACTTCACGACTTTTCCTTGCGTCTGACAATGATAAACGCATGACAACTGGCCCAACACACAAGGTGCTGCTGTCAAGTTTATATGTACGATGTACGGCACAGAGCGCGCAAGTTTCACAGTTTTACATGCCACCTTCCGCTTCAGAGCACAGCCCATTTTTGAGTATTTAGTTTCATAGCTCTTAGCTCTACCTGCACAGAGAACCTGCGACAATACACAAACATGTACGCACGAAGAGTTAGCCTCAAGGACCACTCATATTGCACACAGCTGAGCTACAACAGGCACTCTTCTGGGTGCGGCAAGTGGCGCCTCTGGCGGGCGCGCCGCGCGTAAGTACGGCACTTCCGCTGCTCGAGCCGCGGACAGAAGTCCCATAAGCGAACGGGCTGCCACACGTTCATTATGAATTTTCGTGGAATCGTCTCACGCTGCACCCGAATTCGGGAGCGGCAAATGGTTTGTGACACTGAGAGAGGGTAGTTGAAGGGGTGGGGCAAGGGTCCACTCACAGCACTACGTGACTGCAAAATGAGGGTGACCGGCACACTTGCACGTCTCAGAACGATTTTCGAATATTTTTTCCAGCTGTCGCCAGTGGAACATGTGCCTCATGGGCTGTCTATTTCTGGCAAAAAAATAATATAAACAAAATAATAATAATAATAAGAAAACACGTTGCCTTCACTTGGCAATCAATTCTGAAAATTAAACTTCCCGCGAAAACAAGCTAATTAAAACCGACGCAAGTCAGTGCAAAACTTCCCGGAAGATAGGCCTAAATACCGTTGACAGCATCTTTTGCGGACAAGTAGTTTTTAATATATATATTTTTTTACAGGAATTAATCACCCGTTAGGTGATGCAGCCTCTATATGGTGACAAATCGTTCGAGAATGATCGGTTCGCATCTGCAGGAAAAGTTCGTTCACTAGTTAACCACAAGAAGTAAACTGTAATAATTGTTCCGTGTTCTTAGGCACCTTGAGGCTTGTTGTGCCCGTCTGTTTGTGTGGTTCAACCACAGAACACTTACTTACCATCATTAAGCTATAACAAACATGGATGTTTTCTGCGCGTACACGATTTGTCTTTTGTTCCGCGAAGAAAGGTAGCGGCAACTTACACTCCTTCCTCGGGGTGTCTCGGTACCGGTTCCGCTAACACAAGGTTATGTGCAGACAACAAATGCTGTGCATGAAGAGTTGATGCAAATGGGAAATGCACCTATAAGCCTCTCGACGAATTCATCAGCCGCCGAACATATGCAAGAAACATACGTTGTGAGGCTTAGCCGTTTTTTTTTTTTTTTTTTGTCTCCTGCGCCGCACTGCCTCAATTATATAGCTTGAGAAAGATGCCTCCTGCCCCGATCGTATGGTATATCTTTGTGAATGCGAGCGCGAAATAGTATGTTGGAAGGGACGTGCAGAGGATAAGTGGTGTGTGAACCAGGCTCGGTGTGTTGATAAGGAGGTAGCTAGCACAGCAGCCAGTATCTCCCTGGGTGTTTTGTAATACGCAAAGGTCTAACTGGTTTACTATCATCGTTTCAGTGCCTAGCCGTAGAAGAACTTTTGGCCTTACTGTCCCGACGGGATGCGAGTTTTCCCGAGACACTGGCTGAACTGTGTCCCGTGCTGTTATTCCAAAGCCACCAGCAGGGATGCAATCCTTCGGCCACTCCGCAGAACACCGCACGTGGGAAAGTACGACCTACCGCACCTCAAGGTAACGTGCCCCTTCGTTGTTCGAGATTGATTTTCTCGCTCGCTCGTTGAACAAACGCAAAATGTTACGATGTTCTCACGACCCATTCAGTACCCATTTCATATCAATTATTTTCAAGATACATCAATTGATATGAAATGGGTACTGAAGGGGTCGTGAGACATTATGCTGCCACTTATTATGCTCCATAAAAGAGCGTGGTTCACGATATCAAAGTACCGTAATTCCTTAAGTCGTAGCGAGCGTATATTTACCGAGAAACAGTGCTATATGCGAAAGCATAATCCGCGCGACGCCCTCCTTGGAACTCAACTACGTCAGGAAGTTCTGACGTGTAATAACGCCACATGCCAGGTATACTGTATTCACACGGGCAACGTTCCACAGAACATTCTAGCGGAAGATGCGAAAAACATCATAGCTTTCTGCTGTCACGTGAGTGCCAGCACGTCATGTCACGTCACTGCTAATTGTGAGCAATATCCGGCGACACGGCTACAAGATATCCCGTAGCAGACGACAGGAAAAGACGCTGACGGTGTCGTCTGCTAAGTGCGCAATACGCCACTCCCGATATTCTGGCACCGTGTGAATTCTCAACGTAACACGGGGCGGAAGTTCGCGGCTCCGTGAGTAGTTTCTTTTTCCTTTTTCTTCCATCAGAATCTTCCGTGAGGATGTCGCCCGGTGAATACACGGGTACTAGAGATCGGGGACCTTTCGGAGCATAGTTCGACGAATTCATTCATGATGACCTTCACGGACATCATTCAGCGTCGCATTATGGAGAATGATGTGGTGTTGGGTGAATGTCTGTGATTTGATTCGATGTTGAATTTTATGTTGAATGAATAGCTATGGTGTGATGTGATGTGATGTTCCATGAATGGTCTATGATCGGCTGTGAACACAACGTTGGGTTTTGAAGTTGAAGTCCTTATGGCGCATGGGTTACGATGTTGAATGATGAGTTGTGAATTCATGTTGAATGATGGGTCATCATGTTGGTGGCTACTGACTTTGTCGACTGGTGGGGTATGATGTTGATGGGTTGCGACGTTGATTGCGCTGTGATGGGCTGTGAGTAAGTCCCTGTTATGATGTGATGTTGAATGAATTCCTAGAAAAATGCCGACCTATGTTTCGGAGTCATAGCCAATAACGGGGTCCGCTGAGACAAGGTGCGACGCACGAGGTGTACCGGTTCTGGGAACATCGCGCTGGCCTCACGGAGCGATAGAACTGTGAAGACATACTGCGAACATGAAATGGAACCTGTCTATGTTTGGTACGGTTTCGACTTTACTGTCTTGGGTGATTTAAGGTGGTTGCATGGGGGAAAGATGTTTCGTATTTACCCCACTTCCCCAGGCTGCAATAAATTAATGCACAACTTCCGGTATTTTGATTGGTTGATGGGGCGCGACATCAAAATGACGTGGCCATTGGTATCAGGGCATTCCAGGTCGGAGCTTAGGCATGAATGAGTGCATCGAATATTGTGTTGGTCAGCAGGCATTATGTACCTTTTAGTACCAATAATTTCCAGGAAACCATCACCGCCTGCAAGATATAATACACCACAGTGCAACAACAATAAAGTGCACATTGTTTACCTGTTTAGTGTTCCTTGGAAGAGGTTGCGACACTGTGTCGCACGTTATGCCGGATGTGAAAGTCTAATGTAAAACATTTGTCTTTCCACATGTCGAACGACGGACAAATGTGAGAGGCGCGAGAAACGACTCCACTCAACGCCGAACGAACCACTACACACTTACATTTTGGCGATTTTGCACATTCACCCTAAGCCATTAGTCGATAACCGTTCTTCTTTTCCAATAACTATATATATACGGAACTTCGGAGAGTCACTCATTCTGCGGGCGAAATGCAACGACCCCCGACACTGATAAGGAAATTTGAAAATGAGCACAATTGCAAGATTGCGTTTTACAGATTGTAGGACGCGATTATAGTAGATAATTTAAAAGGAATAAATACAGCATAGGAACGAGCGCTGTGTAGTGTCCCGTTCTCTCCTTACTGCTTTTAAATTATTCCGATTTACGATATACCACAGTTTCTCTTTTGTGCTCACCTTCGTTGTTTGTGGATTTCTTTTCTTCTTCTTTTTATTTTTTCTTTACGCGAAACGTTTTATTCGATCCCGTGAGCCGACGATGAGCTTCTCAAAGATCCGGTTTCCAATTCTGGTCTGCTATGGCTACCTCGCTGCAGTACATCTCCAGGTGACCTTTCGTAGCTGCTGACCCAAGCAGCACAATGTACCAAAAGTCGAGTGCAATAGGGGTGGACGGTATGTGTCCTATCAATGTTCTTTCGTTTCACCCCAAGCAGCAAAATGTACTGAAAGTCGAGTGCAATAGGGGTGGACGGTATGTGTCTTATCAATGTTCTTTAGTTTCAAGAGTCTGTTCAAGGCCTTCCACCTACCCGTCCACCCCTATTGCACTCGACTTTCAGTACATTGTGCTACTTGGGACCTGTTCGTTCAAGGTCTTCCACCTACCCGTCCACCCCTATTGCACTCGACTTTCAGTACATTGTGCTGCTTGGGGAGGTGCTTCGCTTTCCCGGAACTCCTCTTTCGAGTATGTCGAGGGCGTACCAGATAATACCCCTCCATGAATTGCACTGTTTTTAATAGGAGGTACTTTTCTTTTCCCGTTTTTATACTGTTTCCTTTTTCCCGGCTCGTTATATTGTCTTGGCTATCAACGAACAAGGTGATGGTTAACACCCACGCGCTACTATTATATAGCAATGGTTCGTAAATTTGCGCGTCTGCGTTGTGGTTGCGGTTTCCCCGAGTTGTATAAATATTTGGATATGTTGTGACGGGTTAGCTGGAATGTTCCCCCAAATAGACCCGACTGGGAGGTTTCGTGCAAACACGAAAAGGTACACATTATCGAATCTCGAGAGCGTTTCTATTTATAAAGACGTGCTTTTCCTGTGGGCCATGTATATCCATAGACTTTTCCCCATAATGATTTATTGGGACACCAGGTTATTCTCGCTTTTGACCGCATGACATTCACGAGGGAAGTCCTTCTGCTACAGGTTGGAAATCTGTTTGTCCCGTGTTACATCGGGAAATTTACGATCTGTACACAGTGGATAATGGTCGACTGTGGGTCGTCATTTGATGGACATACCTGAAAGGCGCGCTTTGAGAATTTGAGAATGGTACGAGCTACCGCGCTCGTTCCGCAGTTCGTGAAGTATTCTGCACTATCAGGCTTGAGGAGTTGACACTCCGGAGTTGGAATGATTCTGGAATCATTCCGGTTTTATCAGAACCTGGAATGGAATGGCAACGGAATGGCGGCAATCTTGGATGGAATGAGAATGGAATGGCCTGGTTGTCCCCACGGTAGTTTCGGTTTCAACCCAATGGTTTTTGCCCTTGCGCCCCTTGAACCTAGAGCAAATCATGCATGTCAAAGATTAATATGTGTACTGGACGTCACCATGCAACAATCGAAAGCTCGCGGAAGGTTGCGTACGTGACAACGGCACAATCTACATGGCTACATAATAGTGAAGCACATAAGTGCTTCACTATTGGTACATGGTACCTCTGTTCCCTACCTCTGTTCTCTACCGCTGTCCCCTTCAAACATGGTACCTCTGTTATTTTCAAAGAGGACCGAAGACGTTGGTCACCGCCTTGCGAAGTGCACAGCTACCAGCACTGCTCTCTCCGTGCGAAGGGTTTGGCGAATCCCTGCTCGTACAAGATTTAGCACTTCGGCTACACTACGGAAGCAGCCACCCTGTGCTGCAATGCAGCGGGCAATCCACACCTGGTAATTGATCTCGACTGCCAGAAGAAGAAACTGTTTCCTATCGCAATGCTGGACGGGAGGCTGGAAAGAGAAGCTGTGTGTATTGTCATCAAGTAAGAGAACTAGCTATGGAGGTAGCCCTTTTTAGACCACATACCAGATTACAGCGCTCCCAAGAGAGATTGTTTTTTGTACGTGCCGTATACCATGCGAACAATCCTGAAACTCCGGAAGAGTCGCTACAGGGGGAAGTACAGTCCTAGTGTGCTTATTAATGTCCCACTCACCTTGATTATGATCAAAGAAACGAGTCGAGGTAAGCCAGCGGCGAGAGCACTCCACAGGCCCGGACAATGACTGCTCACGGATGATATGTGCACGCAGCCAGGCTCACACGGCCTGGAAAATAGCCATTGCTCCCAACATCTCAGCCACCGAAGTCCAGCCGACACGGGCGAATCTAAATTTGCAAGTTTATTTCAGAGACCAGCAATGACAACTGCTTCCTCCTCTCCGCGCACGACCGGCAGTGGCTCCAGGTACCCTACGGTGGCCCAGTCGACTGCTGGGAGCCCAAATATTTGTGCGGTCCTACTCCTCAGTGAAAGCGGAATATGGCACCGGAAAAAAACAATATTCTGCTGTCTCAGACATATGCCACAAGACGGACAACTGTCCGTACGACATATCCGAAAACGCTGTAAACGTTCACGGAGTGGAAGGACGCCATGGGCCAGCTTCCACTGGAGCTATCCGCGGTCACTCAAGACTTAGTACAAGAATACATGGAACGACGAAAAATGCAGAAACGGGTAAGTGGGGAAGAGGCGTGCAGTTTGAGCAAGATGCAATCATAGAAAAATAATGGGCGCATGGAGTAACTACCGCTGACGAAAGTGTGCGCGGGAAACTGGCCTCTGGGAGATTTGGAAGAACGCTGATTCGCTTTATCCAAACATGTAAATTTGTGTAAGTGTACTGGGGTAGCCAGTTCGACTTTGTCGAAACTCACGTCCCATTTTTTTTTTTTTTATCACATCACATCACATGTAAATTTCATGTTGGAAAGTCACGCAACAAAACTAGATATGCTTCACATCGACAGCTTGAGGGCGTCCGTCCTGCGTTGCGTAGTTCCGAAATATTTATTATATTGTTTTTCATTGGAAACACGATAGAACGGGATTGGCAAACCGTTCCAGGAGTGGGAATTGACCAGACCTCTGATTCATTGGAATTGAAATGAATGGAATGAGCGGAAATCTCCATTCTTCGGAATGGAATTTGAGCCCCCATTCCGCAACCCTGTGCACTATTTCTATTGCATTTGTTGCACTATTGCTATTACACCCCTACTCCGCAAACCTCTCCGCGGGTGTACAGTCGTAATCAGTGCCTTTCCCTTTCCTCCGACCCTCCTTGGTAGCTCAGTCGGTAACGTGTTGTCTGCACCACGGTAACGTGTGTGTCACGTGCAACATGTCGCCATACTATAGCCTTTACTTTAAGTGTAACATCACGGCACTATTATTTTGTGAGCACTCCATTGCTAGCACTATACTGGCTGCCCTCCCGTAAGGTCTGTGCCAATATTATATACTTAAAGAAAAAATTGCAACAACTAGACGGGACTAAGGTCCTCGGTGCAGTTTTTCATTATGCAATGTTACCAACTGCCCCGCTTCAGCCCACTGTGCCATTATTCTGATTTTTCGAATACCGAAGCGAATAATAGCAAATTCGATCGAATCGAATATTGAATTTTATGTTGGAATTTAGAATTGAAGTGATGTCTTCCAATCGAATGTACTACTGGAATAGTCGCAAAGTTATCTGAAAGAAGAGCGAGAAGGAAACCGGGGGTGCACGTAAACCCGAACGGTTCGGCTTGTTGGTAAGGCATATCCATCCAGAGAAGTAGGAATGCAGAAAGGGGCCAAGGAGAACACAGACGGTCACACATAGGAGTGCTGTGCGGTCGTTTGC